>NC_134696.1:35156497-35456497 GCF_050947455.1 Rhinoderma darwinii | reverse complement strand
TAACAAGACTGGAAATTGAAAAGATAGATCTGTATTATAGAGAAAAAAATGACAGGGTTTCGCTAGCAATCTAATGGTGAATGCAGCCTAGGTTTAACTTTTCTATTTGTAGAGCTACAGCTTAGAGTACAGAGCAGACAACCATTAAAGATGTATCCAGACGGTGTTATACGGCTGACTGCACACACTCTCATTCCTACTTCCAGCATATGTTGCTAAGTGGCAATGCAGTGACTTGCAAAGCTCGCTGCTATGAATGTATATTTCAGACACAATTACGTTACAAAGAGCAGGTCAATAATATTGAACCTCCTGATATGACCATCTGTGTCACAGCTCCGATTAGGAGATTAAATTTATGACCTGAAGTGCCAAGTTATTCATCTGATTTCATATTTGATGCATATCTATATTTTCACCATTTTTTTTTTGCAATCAAGACTGGTGAATTTTAGAAATGGAAGCACAGGGGATAGCAAATTGTTCCCAGACATTTAGAGCCATTCAACTATTGTGCGGATAATTGCAAAACAGTAAGCTTACAGTTTGCCTTTGGAGCCGAGGTTCAGATTCCACCTTTAATTGCCAACAAAAATTCTTCTAGAACAGAAATATGTAACCTGCCGCTTTTAAGGTGGAGTTGAACTTGAATTCCCAGCATCTGGCAGAGCATGCTGGTTTATGTAGTTTAATGACAGCTGGAGATACAGATTGACTGCCAAAGTTGCACAGCAAATACGAGTATAGGTAATATTCAGGCAATAAGAAGTCAAGTGATGTCTGGACACATTTTTCAGAATCGAAATAATATAAAAAAAAATATTTCAAGTCAATGACATATTTATCCAGAAATAACAGCATTTCAGTATTTTTTACTTTTTCATACAGTCAGCTGATAAGAGCAGAGGTGTAATTTGTTGTTCCTGGCTCCCAACACAACAGCCCCCACCTACCATGTGCCTGTAACAATACTGATGTCTTCTTATGTGGTATAGGAGCCTTTAGGCCTCCTCAGTCTGCAGGGCCTCTACTACTTCTACATCCCCTATAGCTACGTCCCTAGTTCAGAGGTGTCTTACTATACATAATCAGATAGGTATAACTTTATAGTCCGTGAACCTATAATTGTATATGATGGAATAACAAGTCTAAACTTTATAAGGTCTAGCTAGAAGGAGAAGCTCCATAGATTTAAATATAGGTAAGAGGGCCCCATAGTAATAATGAAAATAGGGCCTCTTTGGACTTGATGCTTATTTACCCCTCTATGTCCTTTTCAGAATCTGTGGGTTGACATTGTTGACATTCTTGTTTGCTAAGATTGTAGGGCCTGTGGAGAAGGGGTCCCTGCACAAGTTCTCTTAATTCATTAAAGTAAGGGATGCTCCTTAAGGGCCCCATATCAGCCAAACGTGCTGCCTCTATGGTAGGTACACCCTAAGGAAGCCCAATCTTTTCTTTGAGCTTCCTTTCCAATATGAATTCATGCTATGTAGAAATCCTTTAAGATTTTATTTCTAGTAAAGCTGATTTAATTGTTTTATACAACAGGACACATGACTGTCATACTGTTGTAAGCAAAACATAAATTTTACTATGTATAAGCAATGCAAATTTAGAAAAAATGGTAATACATTTTCATCAAAATTTCAGCTTGTTATGATATCGTACAAATAAATATTCCCATTAACAATTGTGTTTTAGCTTAATAAAAATTTATACACTCATCAACGTTGAAATTGCAACACCAAGAAGGACACGTAGTAAGGTCATGCATGAATGGCACATGATCTATTCTGTACTGCAAGGGAAATTGGTCATCACATCCCAAGCCTAGGGCGGAAACCAGTGTCGACACAAAACATTAGAAGGCATTTGCACGACGTTGGGCTACGAGCTAGATGTCCATCTACAGGTGTTCCATTGACGCTCCACTGCTCTCAAAGGCTATCATGGTGCACAGCAAGATGGCAATGGATGCTGAAATGGAGGTCAATCCTCTTCGGCGGGTCCCGCTTTTGTCTCGTACGCAATGATAGTCAAAGATAGGTCTGGAGACCACGTGGGCAATGCCATGAAGAGGCCTTCACAAGGGAATGTCACTTCAGAGGTCCTACTCCTGGGATTATGGTGTGGGGTGGAATAATGTACTGTAGTCTTCATTTCAGGTACACTAACAGCTCAGGGTTACATTGATTTGGTCGTGGAACCAGTGGTACGCCCAATTTTCCAAAGTGTCCCAGAAGCCCTTTTTCTACAGGACAACGCCAGGCCGGATGTTGCTTGTGCTACTGTGAGAAGCCTGCATGGCCTAAACGTGCCACCATGTCCTGCAGCATCTCCGGACTTGTCTTCCATCGAGCACATCTGTTACGTTATTGGTCGGCAATTGCGAAGGGAGCTGCCAGCAGCCAATCATTATCTATTGCATACCCAAGTACATTCAGTGTGGCATAACATTCCTCAGACAAGCATTAATAACATCATTGATGGCATGCCAAGGCGTGTAAGAGCGTGTATTTCTCTGTATTTGTCGTTCTCATACTCAATACTGAATAAATCAAAATGTTTGAAATACTTTGTTTCCAGTTATTTATCATTTGCATATCATTAACATGTCTATCGATCTTGGAAGGGTGGATTCCAGTTATTTATAATTTGCATATCATTAACATGTCTATCGATCTTGTGATTTCCTCAATTCCAAAACTTTTCCTTATTGGTGTTGCAATTTTAATGTTTAGGAGTGTATATGAAAATGTTATATATTTGTCTGGATCTGCCACAGCTCCTACAGCTCAGATGCTGGTGGATCAGGGACTGGTAAGCATTATGACACTGTATTACTGAGGTGTTCCCACCTCACATACGGTGACATATGGAGTGCAGTACGGGTCACTAACACGGACCTGTATGGATTTCATGTAAGTCTATTCTGGATCTATGCATGCATAGACAGACTTCCTTCAGACAGGCTTTCATCAGACTTCTAAATAGCAAATCTGCATTATTATACAGTGATACATGACCGATATGTGTATCAATACTTACAGGTGAATGCTCTTTAATCTACTACATTCATATCTGAGTAATGTGATGACTATTCACCATTTACATTTTAGATTTGTTTACACATATTTTCTCAGACACCTCATTTGAACTAAAGGAAAGATAACACAATGTCCTCCTTGGAGCCTCACACATCTAGGATTAAGCTCTGTTCAGATTCCAGAGCTTCATGCATACCCTTTCCAAGTTACCAGGTTACCCAACCTTCTTAGCTAATGCTGACTTTGGACAGGGACCAGGCCATCCTTTTAGTGCTAGGTTCACAAGAGATAATTTCCCTTCTAAGAGATGATTTAACTCTCACTCTGATCCTGCAGAATCCATCTTATGTCAACAAAGAAATGCTAAATTGTTACTATTACATACTTCAGAAGTGAATTCTGTAAAGGAGGCTTCAGTATTCACATTTTAAACATTAGCATGGATGTTCATGCATGTATCAATGATACAAATTCTTAGTTCCTCTCTGTCCAACTCGGAAACCAACGCCGGTAACCTCAATCCATCCTACTCCTCTTATCGAATAAGATGTGTAGGTTGAGAAGGAGAGATGCAGGTGCACAGCGCCGAAGCTGGCCGAACTCACTCTTGTCAGGCTCCCTCTTTGTACCGTGGTCCACGCTACCGTGCTCTTATACTCTTCAGACTCTGTTTACTGGCTCCCTCTCTGCTGTTATGTGCAGCTTCGAGGGACCAATTCAGGAATAAAATCTAGGGGTGGGGTTGGGAAAAAAAACCACAAACAATGGTAACACACACTATAAGCCACATTAGTGAAAAATGTAGGATGGGGCAGGGAAGGCATCAAACTCCAAACTAGACCCCAAGATTAATACAGACTTTGGGCCAAAACCTAAAATGAATATAGATCCCAGGCCAACCCCCAAAATGAATATAGGCTCTGGGCCAAACCCCAGAATTAATTCAGACCCTAGACCAGACCCCAAATTTAATTCAGATTTCAGACCAGACACCTAAATAAATTCAGATCCCAGACCACATGAAATAATACAGACCCAGACCCCTAAGTTATAACAGATCTTAGACCAAACCCCCTAAATAAATGCATACCCACACCATATCCTAAAATGTATGCAAACCCCAGGCCAGACCCCTAAATAAATAGTACCCCAAACCACTAAATATTTATAGAACCCAGACCCAACCCAAAAATAATTCAGACCCATTGACCCTTAAATAAATGAAGACCTCAGACCAGACCCCCTAAATAAATGAAAACCTCAGACTATACCCTTAAATAAAATATAAAACCCTGGCCAGACCACTAAATAAATGGAAACCTCAGACCAGACCCCCCCCCCAATAAATGTAGACCTCAGACCAGACCCCCTAAATGAATGAAGACATTAGACCAGACCCCGTAAATAAAGTACAGACCAGTTTGGCAGGGCCCAGAGGTGAAGAGGACCGGGGAGCAAGAAGCTGTAAGTGTCATCTATTTAAATGTATTTGCATCAAGATAACAGCCTATGTAAAAATAATAAACTCTGTGTGTGTGTGTGTGTCTGTGTGTGTGAGTGTGTGTGTGTCACTGTATACACCATTCAGCCATAACATTTAACCACCTGCCTAATATTGTGTAGGTTCCTCTAATGCTCCCAAAACAGCTCTGACCCATCAGGTCATTGACTCAACAAGACCTACGATGATTTCCTGTGGTATCTTACACCAAGACGTTATCAGCAGATCCTTTATGAGGTAGGACCTCCATGCATCTGAATTTTTTTTCCAGCACATCCCCCATATTCTTGATTAGATTGAGATTTTAGGAATTTGGAGGCCGAGTCAATACCTTGTACTCTTTGTCATGTTCCTCAAACCATTACGGAACAATTTTTGCAGTGTGGTTGGTGCATTATCCTGATGGAAAAAGCCACTAGCATTAGGGAATACCTATTGCAACTATTTTTAAGTAGATGTTAAGTATCAAAGTAACATCCACAAAGGTATTTTTTACATTATATTATTTGTTTGTTTGTAACTAAGTAACTGTAACTGAGTTAGCCCACGATCATGCTGGAAATCTAGGTAATATTCAATATGGCCATTAATATTTGTCAGGCAATCTAATTTTGCAGCAGTATAAAGATGGGCTATGTATATCTAGGTGGGTTTTAGGTGTCCTCGAGGGCTGGTTGTAAACCGGAAAAAACATGAACACAGACAGTATGGTAAATTATTGTATATTAACCACTTAAGGATGCAGCCAATTTTTTGCTTAAGAGACAGAAGAATTTTTTTGGGCAGGAAAAGTTGTAGATTTTTTTAGCCACCATTTTGAAGTATCAACTAGGTAGTGTTTAATTTCTATACATTTTTATTATCTGGGAATACAGAAGAAAATAAATTTCTCCATTATTTTTTGTTACCTTTATTGTATGGGTTGTTTTAGTTATGGGGGTAGTAGATTTGTATTTTTTTTTCTGTTTTGAGGCATCTAAACTTTATTGTTAGAAAATCATGTTTTTCTTTCCAAAGCTGTGAATCTTGCTCCACACATTTCAGGATATGTTGAGATATGAGGAAAGTTAAGGAAGGACACATCTGTACCTCCGATCCTAAAGCGTGTGTAAAAGAGCCCCCGTACCACTACAGTCTGTTCCCGAACTTTTCCTCCGCCATATGTTAATGAGCAGAGATGAGTCCGCTGGGCATTTTTCACTTGAGATGAGCTGAGCATTCTCATCAGAGTCACAGTAAACTGTACCTCCTCTTGCTTGTAAGTGACGGCTAGTTACCTTGTCTACATAAAGACGAAATCCTGCACCTGCCCATTCAGTGTTTTATCCAGCGCATGTGCAGAATGCAGCCCTCTACTGTCCTCTGGCTGCACAGTGTGAAATAGCTTGCGCCGGGCTTGAATGACGACGTCACATACTGTCACCTCGAACCATACAATCCCGGCACTAAGTGAAGCCAGAGGAGAGTAGTGGGCTCGATTCTGCGCATGGGCTGTATAATACTCTGAATGCTCAGGGGCAGGATTTGGAGCAAGAATCGGAGGATGTTGGTCGCGGACGAGCTTGTTAATCATCGGACGGGAGGCAGGTTTACAGAGTGGAGAGAGCCGCCCTGGTGACGTGTAACACTTTATTCCCATAGCGGGCAGGAAAACTGCGTATACTATTTAGAGCCACTACCAGTGAAAGGTACTGGTGTTTTATGTGGGTAAATGCTCATTGATAGGTTCCCTTTAATTGCCTAGACGCAGAGTTATTCATATGTCCGTTGCATATTTTTATGTATATGAAAAGGGCCTTTTTCTTTGTAATTTTTTTCCTAGTAGATTTACTTTAACCATGAAAAGCTGATGAGCTAATCCATAGATGAAATACAATATGTTGGATGGTTAGAGTTATTTGCAATTTTTTCCACCCATGTTCTACACAGGATAATTAATTATTCGGGGACCACCTCAATAGGATTAAATCTTGCTGATCATTTTCATCATTTTCCTCATTCTCCAAATTTGATGCATCTGTCTGATGTACAGTATATGACAGGAAATACTCCCAACATTTACCTCTTATGGATTTTTCCAAGGTTTTCAATTATGTATGTATTTTATACAGTTGCATTCATCACCCTTAGGCCACCATTGTGAAAAAAAAGGTATACCCATTTATACCAGCCCCGCAGATAGGCGTCTATGGACACGTTTGGCGTATGCACCAGTGGGCATTTGGAGTGTAGACATTGAATGCAGTGAACTGTTACCTTCATATCTCATATATACGGTATATTTGTTCACTATTGCTAATAGAAGGTCGGCTGGTATTCATTCTTTATTGCATTAAAGTAAACTGTTCACTCTCATTTCTATTACTCTCAGGGCAAAGACTGTATGGAGCTGAATGCTCTGACCTCGTCCTTATCTCTCACACTGTCCTCTACCTGAGATTGATCTCAAGCACACAGTGGGCATCAATAAATGTGATTTTCCACGTAACACTGGCAGGGGAAATTAGATTGACGCTCACCGACATCATTGCCTGGTTAAGAGAAAAAAATTATTTTGAAAATATCCAAGTGAATTTACATAAAATTGTTAATAAGTGTCAAGTAAAATAACCGGAGCTGTAATAAATATGTAATTGGTGAGCTGTCACCATCAGGTTCTTACACGGTTTCCTCCTTGTTGCAGCCGAGACACATGATCTGTAATCCAATGTGGTTTCTGTTTTCCCAATAGCTTTGGTGGCTCCGAAGTTATATATAGATGAATGATCACAATGTCTGCAGCTTCCCATCACTCGTTCTCCTTGTAATTACTGTATCTATCCATCTCTACCCTTGATATTTCTTTTTTGAAAGCACAGCATGAGACTGAAAACCCCCATGGAAGCAAATGTGTAATAGATACTTGTTAACTCCTTGAGTGTCAGCTGAGGAGATAATGGTGCTTAAAGAGTTATTCCACCGGTACTGGGGCCTCTGCTGGCAAATTTAAATAGTAAGTATATTAAAACTTTTTTTAGGAATCAGAAACCCCTTTAATTAATTTATGATCTATGATCAGGACAGACTATTACCTACTGGAAGGTAACAATGAAGGTTCCTTTTTTTAAAAACTGCAAGCAGAGATCTTAAAAACTGTGAGGAATGAAAATATATCCGGACATTTTTAACTTTCCATTATACAAAGAAAAACATTTATTTTCTGCAACTAGAATACCTCTTTATAAAGTGAAACTCCAGACACATTTTCATAATCAGTAAAAGGGACCTACTAAGGCCATTTCTTATAATAGGGCCTTTTTTTCACTCTGGTCCCCCAGAAAGTTTTCAAGGTGTACTGTACATTATAGGTCCTTAACATCACAGGCAATAAGAAATACTGCTGATGTTGCTGAGCTGGTCAGCAGAAGTTGCAAATCTATGCCCCCTTTCTGGTCTACAGCTATTGGCTGAAACTGCTACTCTCAGACTTCCTGTTCTGCCCACCCCATACTGGTTGAGAGCCCTTTTTTGCCTTTTAGGTCATTCTCCCTGCATTCTGATTCAAATACAGAAGTAAGGAGCTAAAAGGCAGAAGACAGCTCTTAGTATTACAGGCCTACAGCTACAAAAAATGTCCCCAAAATTCATACAATATTGTTTTCATTGATAAATTATTTTGATTGAACCCTTTCAAGTTGGAAATAATTATCTTGTCTTCACAAGCGGACATATTGGCATCTACTTTATAGTGGTCTTATTATCATATATGTTAAAAGAAAGGGAGGTTTTAACTTGATGTGTCCTTTACAACTTTTGAAAGTAATTAAAGTTTACAATTTTTTACACATCATGTACTAGTCTACTAAAGTTACTTTATCAAGCAAGCAGAGTGTAGGAATCTAAGTAAAGAACCTTTATAGCTTTGACCAATTTCACCACTAATTCGTGGTATGTGTTGCTGTATAGATCGCAAATAATCTGCTTGTAAAGGAAAAGTCATAAAGATGTAGAGCATGGACGACATCAGGATCTGAGTTGTTTTCTTTTTTCTTTAGTAAGATAATCAATTCATTTGTCTAAAAATACCATAACTAACACCGTGTGTCCTGGATACCAGGTCTCCTGTTTCCTACAAAGTTACATTTTCAGATATGGGTTCATATTTTCATTTGAGATAATACTATTGCTTAGGTTTATGGATTTTCTAGTGGATTTAACCATTTTAAAACAATGGATCTCATTTTTTACGCAGGGTACGCAAGGTTTTGGCATAAACAGCACCACTAAAATGTCTCAAATGTGTGACATTTTAGTGATAAAATTTGCAATTTATCTTCTCACTTGCCAAATTTGTTGGGCGACAAGAAAAGTGGCATGATTTTCAAAGGAGATGAAGTTTAGGCTATCTTTACTAGGTTGAATTGAAGGAAATTACTCATATTGTGGCCCAAATTTTATTTCCTCACTCAGTGTCTGTTAAAAATGTGCTAAATGTATTTATTTTTTTAAGAAATTTGGTGCAAATTAGTCATGCTGCTTTCTTTACTTAGACTATCCTACAAAGCACCAGTCTTAGTAAATGTGGGTCAGTATTTACAATTACTTAGAATACATATAATCCAAAATAAATAATGTGACATTTTATTTTAGAAAGTTTTTATTTGCTCTTTTCTTAATTTTATTTGTGCATCACATTTTGGTTCTCTGCAATAATCTATAATAATCCATGATGTGAATGATGGAATATAATAGTATATATAGTTATATATAGTTTTTGCCTTGCCAACTATATTGTGGCCTTTGCGGCCTTTCACACTAAAATGCTAACAATGGTTTTCTACAATCTGTAAGTTATATCATTCAATTACTTTTACCAGGTACAAAACACATGTAACTCTTTAAATTATTCTTCATAATATATCAGGAAATCACACTTGTCCAGATTCTTAGCTAAGAATGTAATTCGGCACATGTTGACCTGCTTCTATTTTCAGCTTACTTATGATATTCATTACTTGTTATAGACCTTTAGTCTCTTCGACTAAGATCTCGAGTAATTCTATGTGTTATTTTTAATTAATGGGGACGTTCATTGTTAATCCTAGTTACAGCTTCTCATACTAAAACTTTAAAATCTAGTTCCAAGAGTAGACTTTGAGGACTTGGCTGTTTGGGTATGTGCACACGCTAGCTTCCTTTTACGTCTGAAAAGACAGACTGTTTTCATGAGATAACAGCTGCGTCGTTTCAGACGTAAAACCTCCTCCTCGTATTATGCGAGGCGTCTTTGACGCCCGTAATCTTGAGCTGCTCTTCATTGACTTCAATGAAGAACGGCTCAAATTATGTTGCAAAGAAGTGTCCTGCACTTCTTTGCCGAGGCAGTCAATTTACGCGTCGTCGTTTGACAGCTCTCAAACGACGACGCGTAAATTACTGGTCGTCGGCACAGTACGTCGGCAAACCCATTCAAATGAATGGGCAGATGTTTGCCGACGAATTGTAGCCGTATTTTCAGACGTAAAACGAGGCATAATACGCCACGTTTACGTCTGAAAATAGGTTGTGTGAACCCAGCCTTTTAGTTCAAGGTACCCCTCGTGCTTGTATGACTGCCTACTCCTTGTCTATGGTTTCAATGTTTGGCTTGTCAGACTACATCTGCATTGCATTGCTTATTATGACTTCTAGCTCGTTCTGATTTAACTTGTTCAGCATTTTTGGTTTGACTATAGGATTACTCCAACTATATACAATCTATGCTCTTGGACACATCTTGAATCTTTCTGCTGTTTCTTCTCTGTTGTCACCTTCTATTTGTATGGTTTTTGCACTGCATCTGCACCACTGTTTGAGTTGGTCAGACAAATCCGAGCCTGTTATAAATCCCATCTATCTCAACACTGACCGGTGAAAAGTTCATCACGCATAGAATCGACAAGAAAAGACAATACCCCTATCAAGGGGTTACAAGTAAAGAACATGCCTTACTCTCCTTACACTCCATGCTGTGCTTTAGCCAGTGCCAAACCAAATGTGGTCAAACGGGTCCACATAAATTCCATGCATAACAACTCCTATGTAAACAACAAACTGCATCAGCCATGGTTCCTGCTCTTAAAGGAACAGTGTCATCACAATTTTTTTTTTAATATGTTAAAGATGTTAGTGCTTTATTAAAAACGTTTATATTTATTTGTGTGTTTGTGTTTTACTTTTTCTTATTTTTACACTTTTTCTTCCCTATGGGGGCTGCCATTTTTTTTTCCATTTCTGTATGTGTCGATTAACGACACATACAGACATGGAATACGGCAGCCACAGTCCCATAGGGACTGCGAACGGGGCCCGTTCCATCCACTAACATGTACGCCGTCTGTGTGGGAACTGCGCATGCGCCGCTCCCACACAGTCCAATTTGAAATGCGCGCCGTCCGGCGCCATTTTCCTGTGGACCGGAAGTTGCGGCCGGACAGTAAGATTACTACTTCCGGTCGCGGCTTCCGGACTTGTGCACTTGGACCAGCGGCAGCAGACGGAGCGGACGGGCCGGAGGGAGCCGCGGCGGCAGGAGCAGGTAAGAGATTTCTATGTATGTTCTTGTTTGTGTACGTTTACTACTGTATGTAAACCTACTACACTGTGTGTTAGCTCAAAAAATGGCGACACACAGTGTAGGAGGTTAGACCGTTCAAACCCCTCGTTTATCCCGGCACTAGCCAGGATAAAGGAGGGGGGGGGGGATGCTGAGAGCTCACTAGAGCGAGGGCTTTTTACCCAATTTTGCAATGCTGCAATTTTGGGAATAGCTACATCTAGTGACCAGCAATGGGAAATATTATAAATTAGAATTAATTTATAATATTTCCTGACTCGTGAAAAAAATAAAAAAAATTTGAACAATGTTTAATCACCTACACACTAAATGTTTAATAATAAAAAAAACAACATGTTTTTCTGGCAACACATTCCCTTTAAGATACCAAATTCAGAGATCTTATTGTGTGTAACTGTGAGCACACTATGTACTTTAGTGTGATGGAATTATGCTTAACATTTAGTTTAATTGAATTGAAAATAAATTCTTATCAAAATTAAAAAATATTTTAAAATAATGTAATTGCTCAAAATCTTATAATGCATATAATACACAGTCTACAAGTTGGAGCCTTATATTGTGAATGATATATGGATTCTATTTTACTTTAGATGATTGCTTGTAAGAGATTGGATTGTCATTTACCTTATATTTGGGTTCCTGAAGTCTATGTATTAGAATTATATTTTTTATAAATAATCTAAAATTAAAGGGAATATAACGTCAGAAAATAAAATATTATTTAAATCAGGTTTTTATTATACACAGATTTTTTTAAACAAAATCTTGAAATATTGCCGTTTTCACTCTGGCCACTAGAGCAGTCACTATAAGATGATCTTTCCTGTTCTCTATAGCTCACTTGTCAGCATTGCTGTATATACAGGATGAGAAGAATATCTCATTATCATTAGAGGGTGGGTAAGTTAATGACAGCTCTATTGTGCTACAGGAAGCCTAGATAAGGTAGGATAGCAATACTAAACACTATATACACACAGATAAGGCTCTGTATGTATAACTTCCTTGGTCCCTGCGGGAAGGGGAAGTACTCCTTCACCTCATGGAAACTGTAATAATCAATGTGGTTTCTCTGATAATTAACTCCCATTCTGCCATAAAGTGCACACACCCTGCTGTACCGACTATACAAAAGGTATAGGAAGAAATTGTATAGCTCCAACATGGCCACCCCAGGGAAGATTTTACAAATAAAAAATAAATAGCTACAACATTTAGAAAAAGACCAAACACATTATTTGTCATCTATATACCTAAATCTAATTATTGAAACTAAAATGAAATACATACAGTAACACATTCCCCACAGTCAACATAAACTATACAGTGACCTAGTTACCTCTCTACCACTGCAGTAGCTTTCAGGACATGCTAACACATATTTTTCCCCTATTACTGTTGTGTTCGGAAAGGTTACAGGCTAAGTAACACATACTGTGGTTCCAGACCGTAGCAATTTTGTCTAACTGGACAGTTATTCAATATTCTGTCTGCATGAAACATGACAAATATTTGTCTCTCCCATTTATAGGACGAGTCCGTATAAAAGCAATATGTTCATAGGCAGCTGAAGTGAAAGGCGTATATGTTTAACTCAAATATGTTGAACTGGACAAATGATTCTAAATTATATCTGTCACTCAAATTACAGTTAAAGGGTGACAAACATAATTTCTTTTTCTTTCAAAATTACAACACTTAGAAGCCAATTTTGTTAGTTTGTTTGAAGAATATTACAATTTGTTATTTGTTGAAACTCAGTAAAATTACATTAATATGATGCAAATTCTAAAATAAACAAAATGTTAATTTAAAATGATAGCCCATGGTATATTCTTATCACGAAACATGGCCATGGTGGACATTCATGAGGGTAGTGCAAAACATAAAAAAAATATTATTAAGATAAAGATAATACTATTATACACTCTTCAACATTAAAATTGCAACATGGAGAAGGGCAAGCCATAAGGTTATGAAAATCAATGTGTTGCTAAGATCTGCAAATGATCAAATTTGCAAGCAGCTAGCTCCAATCAGTGGCATGTGTGGGGGGGGGGGGGGAGGGGGGCATAAAAGCCAGATTGAAAGCAAAGTTCTTTAGCCACATGAAACCTCAAAAATTGGATCAAGTGGGATAATTGTGCGATGCCTCTTGAATCCTTGAACTAAGAGGCCTTGGTTTATCACTCCGGCAGATCGCTACGCACCTAGGCCGAGATGTCAGCACTGTTCAACGTTGTATGTCCCGGAGGTTGGGCGACCAACAACGAACAGCAATGACAGCAAGAGGTGTGCGGAGGCGAACCTCTGCACAGATGGATCGTCCGATTGAAAGAATGGCACGTAGTGATCCATTCTGTACTGCAAGTGAAATTGGACATCACATCCCAAGGACTATGGCGGCAACTTGCGTCGACACAAACCATCAGACGGTGTTTGCAAGACATTGGGCTGCAAACCAGACATCCAGCTACAGGTGTTCCATTGACTACACGCCACTGCTTTCAAAGGCTATCATGGTGCACAGCAAGACGGCAATGGAGGCTGCAATGGAGGTCTATCCTCTTCAGCAATGAGTCTCACTTTTGTTTTAGATGCAATGATAGCCAGAGATTGGTCTTCTCAAGAGAACGTCACTTTAGTCCTACTCCTGGGATTATGCTGTGGGGTGGCCTAATGTACAGTTGCCGGACCCCTCTAGTATTAATTTCAGGTACATTAACAGCCTGGCATTACATTGATTTGGTCGTGGAACCAGTGGTACGGCCATTTCTCCAAAGTGTCCCAGAAACCGTTTTTAAACAGGACAATGCTAGGCCGTATGGATCTTGTGCTACTGTGAGCAGCCTGCGGGACCTAAACATGGTACCATGGCCTGCAGCGTCTCCAGACTTGTCTCCCATGGAGCACATCTGGGACGTAATTGGTCTAAATTGCATAGGGACCTGCCAGCAGCCAATCTTGATGATTTGCTTGCCCAATTGCATTAAGCGTAGAAAAACATTCCTCAGACAACCATTAATAACCACATTGATAGCATGCCACAGTGTGTAAGTGCGTGTATTTCTGCGCTTGACACTCATACTCGATACTGAATAAATCAAAATGTTTCTATTTTGTTTCCATTTTTTTATCACGGGCTGAGCTCGCTTGATATAACGTGGGTGTCGGTTGTATGTTTTAGCCGACACTTCACTGTAACGACTGGGATCGCGCTCGAGCGCGATCCAGCTAGTTTAAGCCATTAAATGCTGCGGTCAATAGCAACTGCAGCATTTCAATTGTTAGAAAGAGTGGGGTAGCCCACGATTGCGGGATGCCAATGGTTGCTATGGCAGCCTGGGGGCCTAATGAAGGTCGCAAGGTCTGCCATCTTTGTGCTCCTATTAAGCCCTGCCTCTGACAGGGCTTAATGAAAGTATGTCAGATAGATGATATACTGCTATATATTAGTATTGCAGTATATTAGTATTGCAGTATATAGTGCAAGCGATCCAACGATCGCTTGTTCAAGTCCCCTTGGGGGACTAATAAAAAAAGTAAAAAATAAGTTATTTTATTAATGTAAAAAAAATTATTTCAAAGTTAAAAAAAACCTTTCTCCATTTTCTCCCTAAGGGTATGTTCACACGAGGGCGTCCATAACGGCTGAAATTACGGGGATGTTTCAGCCGTACCGGCATGTGCAGGCGCTTGAACGCCGCGTCCATTACGGACGTAATTGGCGCTGCTATTCATTGGAGTCAATGAATAACGGCTCCAATTACGGCCACAGAAGTGACAGGTCACTTCTTTGACGTGGGCGTCTATTTACGCGCCGTCATTTGACAGCGGCGCGTAAATTACGCCTCGTGTGAACAAACAAACGTCTGCCCATTGCTTTCAATGGGCAGATGTTTGTCAGCGCTATTGAGGCGCTATTTTCGGACGTAATTCGGGGCAAAAACGCCCGAATTACGTCCGTAAATAGGCCGTGTGAACATACTCTAAAGATTTGTAAAAAAATTAATTAATAAATAAACATAATTGGTATCACCACGTCCGTAAAATTCGAAACTATTACAATATATCATTATTAAACCCGCATGGTGAACGGCGTAAGAAAAAAAAGTAAAACACCAGAATCGCTGTTTTTTGGTCAACTCATCTCCCACATAAACTAGAATAAAACGTGATCAAAACCTCAAAATGGTACCATTAAAAACTACAGCTGGTCCTGCAAAAAAATATGCACTCAATCGACTGAAAAAGTTGTGGCTCTCAGAATTTGTCGATACAAAATAAATGTTATTTTTTACAGTTAGTTTCTTCCTTGTATTTTATTGACCCACAGAATAAAGTTAACATGTCGTTTTATTTGCACAGTTCCAAAGATACACGAAAAAAGGATTCACTTCTTACTGAAGGCACTCCTGCACAGGCGTGGATAGTCGGCTGCGCTCCCAAAAATGGTCTCCACATGCTAGAAGTTTGTGTTGTGCCGACCACCTCGCAAAACCGTAGAAGGTGAGTGTATCACAAAACACCCCCTCTTTCACCTATGCTTGTGTCTATCTGTTTTTGAACCTATGTTATCACCTTAGAGGAGCACCCTGTGTCTTTTTCCTGTATCTCTCTATTAATTGTACAGCGAATGCCGTAAAAATGAAGCGTAAAAAACAATGGAGGGATTGCTGTTTTTTTTCATTTTCTACCCCAGAAATATTTTTTTCCCATTTCCTAGTACATTATACGGTACAACAAATGAAAAACTACAACTCGTCCCACAAAAATCAAGCTCTTATAAGATCATATCGACGGACAAAGTTATGGCTTTTGGAGGATGGGAAGGGAAAAATTAAAATGAAAATCTGAAACGTGGCTGCGGCGGGAAGGGGTTAACATGTCTATCGATCCTGTGATTTCCGCAAGTAAGGGGCACATATTTGAAGTAAGGGCCACATTTTTGAAGTAAGGGGCACATTTGTGATTCCCTTTACTCATCGCACAGAACTCCTATTAAAATGACAATATTTCAAAAATATATCAGAAGGGGTCATGTAGCTTAGCCTTAGAACTACCTGACCCCTTCTGATATATTTTTACAATTATTGTATTTGGGGGTTTGCAGACATCTGGTCATTTATTAAAAGTCATTTTAATAGGAATATGTACATTCATCTATATATTTCTTAATATCTGACCATAACGTCATAGTAGAGACTATGTATATTCATTGATATATCTGTAAATATTTGACCATATGTTATTATAGTGGAAGTATATACATTCATTGATCTACTTTTCAATATCTGACCATAAATAATTACAAGAATATTGTATGTAGTCTTTACAGATTACGGATTTATATTAGGGGCTGGACAATTATATATTTGTTGTGTGATAACTTTTTTTGGTCGGATATTGCAAGGCTAAGTCCTTTTTGCAATATTGTCTGTATTATCTCTTGTATTATTACTTTCTGAGATGTTTGACATTAAGTAGATGTCTTCTGACTCTTACAGTTTTTTCTGTTTTATCTGATTATTGTGTATTGTATATTATTATATGGTCCAATTAACAAACTTTAAATAATGTTGTACATTCTGTTTGAGAATTTAGCGTTGTTTTTCCAAATTAGTTTTAGGTCTTTATAGTTAGGAGGTGCCCTATATATATTGAGGATACATGTATAGGTTCTATATAAAATGATAAGTAATAGTTCAAGGGTTCAATTTTAATCTCTACAAAGATAAAAAAAAATGGAAAATTATTTGCAAGGAGTATGTGTACGTTTCCTGCTTGTTCATTTGAGTTTCTTCTGGGTTCCCCAATGTCCTCCCCCACTCCAGACATGCTTAGGTTAGTTGGCATGCATGAAATACGGAAGCTAGACTATAAGCCCCATGGGGAACTGGGCCTCCATGTATATTTTGTGCTGCCGAATACTTTGCCTCTATGTAAATAATAGATAATCAATAATTGACCAGGGCTTTTTGAGAGCACTATAAATGTGTCCTTCATTCTCGTCCTATAGGACCACTTTAAGTTGTGCTACACATTAATAGAATTATTGGCAATAAGGTCTCTTTTGTCAGGATTACCCTGCTCCATCCAGAATGTTTGTCTTCAAGGCCAAATCTTTTTAAGTTGAACCAACAAGCGTGTTTAATTGCATTCTCTCTACTGAGATAAAATATTGATCAAACTAAAATATATATCTAATTTGCCCTGATGTTATTGTTCTCTAGTCTAACAGGCATTCACTCTGGGGACATCAATCTCATTCTGTCTTTCAAAGTTCTCATTAGGATATATGTAAAGAACTTCTGAGTGTGTTATGTAACAATCAATTCACATTTTGTAAACCTACCAAACTAATTATCTTTTTGGCATTGAGAGTGTGTTTTTCCCGCTCGCTGGACGCAGAGCTCCTGTTTACAATAATTCCTTAGTGTTCTGGATAGAATGATTAATATTACTTTTTGCTCATACTAATAAGGATAACCAGGCAGTTCCTCAGTTATCCATATGCTTCAGATGATTCTTCCACTGATCTAAGCCATGACTGTTAAAAAAGAGACGGATCATTGGCAATGCACAGAAGTAAACGGATTGGCATTCGGGAATTTAGATTACCTTCATGGCTTGATTAAGAATTGGCTTGTGGTTTGGATGAGTGACTGTGTTGGAGTACATTTCAGTTCTCTGTTATAGAAAGATAAAAACTATATTAAGAACGTTTAAAGCTTGTATGCCGACCGGCTGCTGAATATGAGTCGTTTTATTCGGATGTGGCCCTTGACCGGGCTTGTGTTTTTTTTCTATGTCATTTTTTTAGCCCACTTTTTGGATGCCAACAAATGTATTTTATTGAGGAAATGTCTATGCTGACTCTAACCACTGTTCTTAACTCTCAATACTACACAGTCATACGCAACTTTCTGAAGACAGGCAGAATCCTAGCTAGGCTTATCTTTAACCGGGACAAGCATTCAGTTTAAAGCCATAGCCATATATCTAAATACCCAAGGCAAAGTGGCTTGTTGGTGACCCACTAACATCTAGCACATACCCCGCTAGCCTCCCGCTTACACTCCTAAAGAAAGGTATAAACAGAAAAAAAGGGATAATATACACTGTGTACAAGTCAATAATTGATCAAAATTCATTTAATTGGTCCAGGCATGGCAAAATTCACCTATAGTGCTGAGACGACACATAGGGTGGGATGTAGAAAAAATGTGTTCCGGTAGAAAAAAATAACTTTTGGACACATAGTCCTTGAATTGTCATGGCATAATTCAATTTTTAAAACTGTATTTCTTTGTATATTACTATTTAGTTATATGTAAATTTAGGAAAGTGTGTGATTACCTATATAGACACCATTATAGGTCCCACAGGGAACTGTTTCACTTCCAAAAATAAAAGTTTAAGATTTAAAGGAGTTTTCTGCCATGTGACCAGGATGTACAATCCCTACTGGCCATGGTGGCACACACCAACCATTGTAAATTGTAACGTAACAGCATCCATTGTAACGTAACATCATAACACCCATGTGTCATGGAGGTCAGTAACAGGGGAACTGTGGATATTCCTAAATTTAACTATGTTTCAAGTGTAAAGTGTGTTAGTTATTAGAATATTGTTATTAGACTATTTCTTACAAGTAGAATAATGGCATCTGTTTTTTAAAAAAGAAAAAAAAAATATTACAAAGTTACATGATTGTAAAAATGGGATTACATTCATGATTTCCAGAACATCATCTGTAGCAAGATAATGCTTCTTTGTCTAGGCCGAGTATCGACCTGAGTAGTAATCTGACATTTACTGATGTCAAGAAGTTTATTATTTATCCCTTTCTAAAAGGTAATTGGCAAATGTTTCCTTGCATTTTTTTGGCTAGCTTTCTTCTAAATCAAAAGAGCAATAAATATAAAATATTAAGAAGCGATCAGCTAGTGAGAAAGCAGTGGAGGTTGAAATGAAATAACCCATGCTTTAAACTCAGTTTTCAATGTGGCAAGGCAATAAGACAAAATGGTAAAGTTTGCCACCTAAAACCAATGAGTCTCAGCTCAAAAAGAAATGGATCGCTGAAATGTCTGTACCTGTAACAAGTCACTGGTTAACATACTAATTTTGTTATTTTATTTCTCATCTGCAACTAAAGAGGAACCGCTAAGATCAGGCAGGTCATAAGAACTTTCATACATTTTCATTTGGCTGTCTACATAACTCCCAACTGTTCACCAACAACAGGTTCTCTGGACCCATTGTTCTTGGGACTCCTCGTTCTTTGGAACAGTGGTGGTCATAGCAGTTTGACCGGACCTATATAGTGATAAGTGATAAAATCTTAATCATGATGCTAAAATAGACCAGATAAACATGCTGAACCTGAGCCAGGAATTAGCAACCACTAGGTTACAAGCACATGGGTCAGGTGGAATTACCAAGAAAAAAATCTAGGGAATATCAATGACCATAGAAGTAGATAGATCTCAAGTATTTCTTCCGGATAGTATTTAGCCAATCTTTGACCCCAGTATAATTCCTTTGCTACCGATCTGCAATTGTGACCTAACACTCAACTTAAAGCTTCATAATTTTGTTTATAGCACCATGGGTGACCTTTTTCAATCCAGATAATTGAGTTAAAGTAAGAGAGACCTTATATGGATCTTCTCGAAAGATGTAAGGAAGTGTCAGAATAAATGGTTTTCTATACCTTGGTATTGATAAATGGTTATGTTTTTCTACACTATGTTGGAGTGATACAATAATTGCAGCACTTTCCTTTTAATGCTTCAAATGTATTGATAGAAATAATGCTGTCAGGGACACTCTGGCCTTGGAGATATCATTGGATATTTTTTACTGATAAATTAACATAAAAATGCCTCTTCTCTTTCAGAATTGTTGACGTATATAAATAGTGACTGCATCATTATATAAGAATTTATTAGCAGTATAATAAGTCCTTGCCTTGTACTTGCAGTCCCTGGAAACGCTGAACAGTTCAAGGTATCTCGGTTTCATCTTATATAAGAAAACTTCAACACAGCTGGTTGTATGCATATGTCTGAATTTGCCAAGAGCTGACTTCTACCTTACCGTAAAAGAAGACACAATATTGACTTCGGTTTTTTTCAGGTGAAATTAGGTTCATTTGTTGAAAGCAAGGCAAAGTAGTTATCGGCAACGACAATCGGCAATTGTAGAATTGTCATAATCCAAAAATAGAAAAAGTCAAAATTAAAGGGGTTTTCCCATTAGAGACATTTATTACATATGAGCAGCTAGATGCGTGTCCCACTTCTGTCTCTAGAACTGGATCCCGTAAACCCCTGTCCTAGCTTTTTGTGCTCACGCTGACCCCTGGCCACTTCCTGATTACATGGTCGAGAGTTACGGAAACAGCGTAACTTGCTGGGCTACGCTGTTTCCGTAACTCCCATAGAACTGAATAGTAGTTGCGCAATGTAAAGGGAAGTGTCCCCTATTTTATATATATATATATATATATATATATATATATATATATATATATATATATATATATATATATATATATATATATATATATATTTGTAATGTCTCATGAGCCAGGGCTGACACAGCCCTGGTCATGAAGGCTTCACAGCAAAGCGGGACAATTAGTTATTGTCCTGCTTTGTTTGGAAGCGATGGAGACAGGAGATACTGCTTTGATCTCCTGTCTCCATTTTAAACTTCCCGCACGCACATGCGCTCTCGCTGGGTTTCGCGCGGGTGCTCATGAGTTGGCCGGTGATTTGTTATCACTGTGCCGACCCGTGTTAGCTGTGTGTGAGTGCCACTCACTCCCATTTACAAGCGTACCGACACGGTTTATATAGCCTGTGTCGGTACGCTCAGCAGAGCAGATAACCCTCACTACTCCACCAACGAGCGCAGCTGGGACCTGCCCTCACCACTCCACCAACGATAGCAACTTACCTGCTCCCCAGCTCCACTACGGGCCGGGTCATCTCTCCTGTCACCTGTCCTGCCTTACTCCTGCTCCACCAAAGGACTACGGACGCTCCCCTACACCAACGAGTGCTAAGTATCTAATGCAGCAACAGCTACATTTAACCCTTTCCCATCTCTCTCTCCCTATTCCCCTAGAACAACACTTTCACCCCCGTCCTAGCCCTGCACCTTAACCCTCTCTCCCCTACACTACAGCAACATCCTGAGTTAATCCTTTGCCTACCTGCACATCCCCTGGTACACATCCCCGGTTAACTCTTTACCACCTGCCTGCACAGTAAACCCTTAATCCTTCACTTCTCCTGTTAAACTTTAATGTACAGGGATATTTAGGAGGAAGTGGGACAGAAATAGTGAGTGTGCGAGAATTACAACGTAACTTATGTGTATGTATTTTAACGCAACGTATATATGTATGTTTAGGTAAGTTGGTGGTGGTATAGATTAGTGTTTGTAATACCTTGTTTATACTGTGCCCCGTGTAGTGTCAGTGTATTCAATACATATTAACTTGTTATATGTATTGGGATACACTGATACTATACTGTGATTATTTACTGTGTTTGGTGTATTTTATATCTAAGTGTGATTACTGTTTGTAATAATAAATATTACCTTTTATTTACTATACAATCGTATTCCCTTACTTAGTAGCAAAGCAATTAGATTGACGGTAATACAAGAAAAAGGTAGAGGAGCTAGGCAAAACCCTAGTGACCCTGATATAAAGGAGGTAGTAATAGTGGGTGACACTAGTAGGTGAACCCCGCTATTATCCCACGCCCTTTTACATGGAAACAGCGTAGCTCGCATGCTACGCTGTTGCTGTAACTCCCGATTATGTAATCAGGAAGTGACCGGGAGGCAAGGTGAGCACAAAAAGCTAGAACGAGGATTAGGGGGCCCCGTTCTAGAAATAGGTGCGGGTCCCAGAGGTGGGACCAGCATCTATCTGATATTTATGACATATCCAGTGGATATCAAAGAAGTAGTAGGACAACAGCACACGTCTTCAAATCATCAAAGTGGTTTTATTGTCAAGACATCCACAAACGACAGGCAACGTTTCGACCCATAGTGAGTGAGGGGTCTTTGTCACTTGAAATTTACATCGTGCCGGAGTGGGTTTGCCTGGCTTGACAGCGTGCACCGCATCATACTCGGTAATAGTGCTGCTTCAAAAATCCTTTTTTTCTTGATATCCAGTGGATATGTCATAAATGTCCCTCATGGGAATACACCTTTAAATAATAAATTATCTATGATATGAAAGTACAATACCAGGAGCGTAGCAGAGGTTGCAGTCACACCTAAGCTCTGGTGCCTACATAAAAGGACACCACTATTATAAATAACACTTGCCACTATTATAAATAACACTTGCTAGGTGGAGGCCCTGTTACAGATTTTCCATTGGGGCCCAAGAGTATCAGATCACACCACTGTGTAGTGCACAGCCCAAAATATTGCATTTAAAATACAAAATATAGTTGGGAGATTTACTAGTTAATATGCGCCAAAAATGGTTAGTATATATAATGTGCACCAAATTTATTATGTGTTTTAGACAATTTTTGCACCTTCCAGTAATGAAAAGTGTCTAGATAAAAGGTCATGGCTAAGAACAGTTGTAAAATGTGTCAGACTTATCAACAGCGTGTACCATTTTGTTTACGCAAATATTGATGTAAAGTATGCCAGCCTATAGGGGGCGAAATTTGTCGCAATTTCTAACTGTCTGGTCTTGTTTTATTCTGTCTAAATTTAGGACACAATTTAGAAACATGTCCCACTGAATTAGGGTAAGTTCACATGCTGCAGATTTATTGTAGACATTTCTGCAACTGTCCCATTCATCTGTGAGGCTTGCAGATATCCACTGCAGAAGCAACCCCATTTCCATATGTAATGCCGCATGTAAATACAACTTTAAAGTTGTCGTACTGAGATGGATGTGTCCGTGCACATATATTTATGGTATGTGCCAATATGACAAATCTGGGCATGCTACAGGTCCATTCCCAGTTACAATTTTGCCATGCTCTTCTTTGGAGGAACCACAGCTCAAGTCAGAGCAAAAGGCTTTAATAATGAGGCTGGGTTCACACGACCTATTTTCAGACGTAAACGAGGCGTATTATGCCTCGTTTTACGTCTGAAAATAGGGCTACAATACGTCGGCAAACATCTGCCCATTCATTTGAATGGGTTTGCCGACGTACTGTGCAGACGACCTGTAATTTACGCGTCGTCGTTTGACAGCTGTCAAACGACGACGCGTAAATTGACTGCCTCGGCAAAGAAGTGCAGGGCACTTCTTTGCAACGTAATTTGAGCCGTTCTTCATTGAACTCAATGAAGAGCAGCTCAAGATTTACGAGCGTCACAGACGCCTCGCATAATACGAGGAGGAGCATTTACGTGTGAAACGAGGCAGCTGTTTTCTCTTGAAAACAGTCTGTCTTTTCACACGTAAATGCCTGCTATCGTGTGCACATACCCTAAGTGTCTAACTCAGGGACACGGTAATGCAGAACGGAATGTGTGATTAAGGGCCTGTTCGCATCAATGTTCGGGTTCCGCTCATCTGTTCCACTCAACCTTTCTATCAAAAGAACAGATGAATGAAAAGCTCAAGAGGAAACTATCGCTTTAATTTGCATTACCATTGATTTCAATGGTAATGCTTCCATTTCAGTTTGTTTTCGTTCTGTAAAAGTTCAATTTTTTTCACGAAAACAATAGTGCTGTTGACTACGCTATTGTTTCCATGAAAATAACTGAATCTTTACAGAACGGAAACAAACTGAAACAAACTGTAACGGAAGCATTACGATTGAAATCAATGTTAACGCAAACAGAAGCAATAGTTTCCATTCGGCTTTCCATGTATCTGTTCCTCTGATGGAAAGGTTGAATGGAACAGATAAACGGAACCCAAATGCTGATTTGAACAGGTCATTAGGTACAAATTTAGTGAGGTGTTGCTGGGCAATTATCTTGTATATTGTTGAAATGTTCCAAACAAATCGTCTAAGACAGTGGTGGTGAAGCTTTCTGTAAGATTCTGCTAAAATGTACAATAATTTTTCTGAGACATTTTCTTGTATGCCAAGATAGCATAAAACTGGAATTATGCTGTGACTGTAAATTGAAGTAAATTGCTAGAAATTGCCTATAGCAAAAAATTGCAACACAATCTGAGTTCGTTTTTACAGAAATTTTATGCAATTTTTTTTCTGTTCCCTTGGTAGCTCAGCCTAAATATGATTCCCATGATACCATGAGGCCCCTGCCACTGGACCACTACAACAGTTATAATGGAAAAATACCTTAAGGTGGAAGAATGTCCAAACTGTGATTGTGGCCTTTTGTACAGGGGCAAAAACAAACAAACAGTCAGTACAGTTGTACTCTGCATAACACTGAGTGGCACATGCGATGCACAAGCTCTCTTCCTTACCACCTGAAGTTTCTGCCACCCAACCATGACACGCATGCCAGGGAACTTCTCACACGTGCCACGTGTTTACCACCCATGCTCTATAGCTGGCCATACACTATTCCTCCCAACTCCCCCTTAAAAACATTCACGCTCTGAAAGTGAGCATGTTTTTTTCAATGGGGAGTGAAGAATAAGCTGCTTCAAGACCCCTTGTCCCTCAGTCGCTTATCTCCCAAGAGAATAAAAGATCATACATGTTGAAATCCAACAAACTTGATCCATCTCTCCCTGATCGCTCCTGTCGGTGGAGAGCTGGAACCCCCCCCCACATACATTAGATAGTCGGCCGATTCCGCTGAAATCTCCGAGTTTGGCCAACATTTATCCAATGTGTATGGCCACCTTAAAATATTATTGGATGCAGTCTTGAGAATAATCGAATTGTGCTAACAGCTTTATATGTCTTTTATTGCTTTCTTTCAAAATATAAGCAACTAAAGATGTGTAAAGAGCTTAAAGAGGCTCTGTCATCAGATTTTGCAACCCCTATATGCTATTGCAGCAGATAGGCGCTGCAATGTAGATTACAGTAACGTTTTTATTTTTAAAAAACGAGCATTTTTGGCCAAGTTATGACCATTTTTGTAGTTATGCAAATGAGGCTTGCAAAAGTCCAAGTGGGTGTGTTTAAAAGTAAAAGTCCAAGTGGGCGTGTATTATATGCGTACATCGGGGCGTTTTTAATACTTTTACTAGCTGGGCGTTCTGATGAGAAGTATCATCCACTTCTCTTCAGAACACCCAGCTTCTGGCAGTGCAGACACACAGCGTGTTCTCGAGAGATCACGCTGTGACGTCACTCACAGGTCCTGCATCGTGTCAGACGAGCGAGGACACATCGGCACCAGAGGCTTCAGTTGATTCTGCAGCAGCATCAGCGTTAGCAGGTAAGTCGATGTAGCTACTTACCTTCTGATGCTGCTGCAGAATCATCTGTAGCCTCTGGTGCCGATGTGTCCTCGCTCGTCTGACACGATGCAGGACCTGGGGAAGTGACGTCACAGCGTGATCTCTCGAGAACACGGCTGTGTCTGCACTGCCAGAAGCTGGGCGTTCTGAAGAGAAGTGGATGATACTTCTCATCAGAGCGCCCAGCTAGTAAAAGTATTAAAAACGCCCCGATGTACACACATAATACACGCCCACTTGGACTTTTACTTTTAAACACACCCACTTGGACTTTTGCAAGCCTCATTTGCATAAATACAAAAATGGTCATAACTTGGCCAAAAATGCTCGTTTTTTAAAAATAAAAACGTTACTGTAATCTACATTGCAGCGCCTATCTGCTGCAATAGCAGATAGGGGTTGCAAAATCTGGTGACAGAGCCTCTTTAAGTTAAATCTCCTGGGCCCTGATGCAAAATCAGTTACCCCCACCTACTATGCGCTATTTATAATAAGGGTGTCTTCTTAAGAGGCAGAAGGGGCCCCCTCAGGCACCAGTATGGCTGCTACCTCTTCACGCCCTATAGTTATGCTCCTGTTAAAAAGGTTGTCCCAACTGTACAACCCCTTCTCAGAATGAAGCTGTCCGGCCATCATCTGATCACCGTTGGCTTCTCTAAATCTAGGCAGTCAGCTGCTGTCACCGTGGAAAGCTCTGTGCGGCCTCTCATTTCCCCTGCAACGTCTACTAAATTATTACTCACATTCATTGTCCTTTTATAAACCTAGATTAAAAGTTCTAAGTTGTTGAGAAAAAAAATACATCTGCTTGGTGAAGTGATATATAAGAAAACAAACAACAACTTTTAGCACCAATTTTATTAGTTCCTCTTTACTGATTCAATCCTTGTGATAAAAAAAACAATTGTACTTATTTATATCCCATGGAAAGATAATATTTCAAGGTCAGCCGGTTTTCTGCTTAACAAATACTTGATATTTATCTGTTAAATTAATGTTGTTATCATGATCACTCAGCTCAGAACATGAGTGGAATCTATCCTGAGGCTTAACATTTCCAACAAGTAGAACACAAAACACATAAATTAAAATCCACCGAAACTTTGCAAACAAATTTGCAAAGCTGAATGTTAATTGGTATCTTTGGAAGTCTAAGTATGTGAATTGTTACATTGCTGACTGAAAATATTGAAAGTATTTTACGTCTTTAACAATTGCATTATAAAACTTTCAAAGTTTGCTTGGATCTCATGTTGTTCCCTCAGAACCAGACCACAACTACAATCGGGTTCAGAAAGTTTTGTGCCCGTTACCACTACAATGGAGACCATTGAGGGGACACAACCTTACTTTTTTTTCTTTGGATCACATACTATAGAGTTAATACAGGTAGGTTCCCATTATTGGACAAATAACGGTACTCACCCTGGATGACCTCTTTTGTCCATTTATTACATAGACTGATATTTGATTTTAATTGGTGAAGAATGATGCTTAAAGGAAATGTTCACCTTTAAATCGTTTCTAACTTTCAACAAACTTTGCATAAATCAATAGTACAAGCAAATATAAGAAACTTTTTACTATATTTCTATATTCTCTTTTTAGAAAAAAATATCCTCTTTCTCCACTTATCAGGCTCCTCCTTTCAATTGTTTACTCTAAATTTACTAATAAAACTGTCTCTTTGAGACAAGACGGACTCATATACGTTTATGAGGGGCAGGAGACACACAGAGCTGCTTCTGCAGCTTCCTAGTGTAATGGCCGCGGTCGCAGACTGCAGACCCCTTTCATCCTGCTGACGTCTTCCTCCCTGGAGATGCCAGCACATGTGGCCATCCTTTCCTGCAGTGACCACTAGGGTGCGCGCATGCGCTCATTCCTGGCCTTAAAGGGTCAGCGCGCACACATGTTAAGAATTAAGTAATTACTCCCAGATCACCCTGGACTATAAAAAGGGCCCTGCCCCTTCACTCCTTGCCTGAGCGTTGTTTGTATTCCTCTATTAGTCTTGGGTGATCTGGGAATAATTCGTTAATTCTTAACATGTGTGCGCACTGGCCCTTTAAGGCCGGGAATAAGCTCCTGCGCGCACCCTAGTGGTCACTGCAGGAAAGAACGGCCGCATGTGCTGGCATCTCCAGGGAGAAAGACGTCAGCAGGATGAAAGGGGTCTGCGATCTGCGACCGCGGCCGTTATAGTACCCCCCCCTTACGCCCCCTCTTCTTGGGTCCAGAGCGAGAGAGGAATTTCTTAATGAGGGTAGGGGCATTAAGGTTTTCTTATGGCTCCCAGGACCACTCCTCCGGACCAAACCCTCTCCAATCCACTAAGAAAAAAGTCCTTCCTCCTACCCTCTTGCAGTCCAGGATTTCCTTTACTTTGAACACATCAGAAGAACCGCTGGGAGCAACCGCAGGACTAGGAGCAGCTATAGGGGTCACAATGGTCGCAACTGCGATCGGGCCCTTGTTGCCACAGAGCGCTGATCGCACTGGTCCCGCTTCAAACTGAATCTGCGTCCGCAGGACTCACATCCAGTTGGGTTCAATCCTGGAGCCTTGCTCCAGCATTCACTGTGCCGTGAGCGGCACGGCTTAGGCAGGCACAATGTAGTGACATCATCGTGCCTGTCTGCACAGAGTCACTCACAGCACAGTGCAGAGGAGGAGAAGGATGCTCTACCCATTGTGGGAACGGGGATAGGTAAGTAATTATGTTATTATTTTTCCATTAGGTGCATACATATGGGGGCATTATACTGGTTATGGGGGGTTCATATGGTAGCTGCTGAAGGGGCATTATACTGTATGGGACAGCTAAGGGGGGCATTATACTTTATGGGGGCATTATACTGTATGGGAAAGCTGTGGGGGGCAGAATACTGTATGGGGGCATTATACTGTATGGGACAGCTATGAGGGCATTATACTGTATGGGGGCATTATACTGTATGGGGGGCATTATACTGTATGGAAAGGTGTGTGGGGCATTATACTGTATGTGGCAGCTATGGATTACATTATACTGTATGGGGGCATTGTACTGTATGGGGCAGCTGTGGGGGCATTATACTGTATGGGGGTAGTACACTGTATGGCGCAGCTATAGGGGCATTATACTGTATAGGGGCATTATACCGTATGGGAGCATTGTACTGTATAGGCTACCTATGGGGGGCATTATACTGTATGGGGGCATTATACTATATGTGGCAGCTATTATAGGCAATATAGGCAATATACTGTGGGGGCAGCTATTGGGGCATTATTTTGTGGGGGGGAGCTATGGGGGCATTATAGTGTGGGGGCAGCTATGGGGGCATTATACTGTATGGGGGGCATTATACTGTATGGAAAGCTGTGTGGGGCATTATACTGTATGTGGCAGCTATGGATTAGATTATACTGTATGGGGGCATTGTACTGTATGCGGCAGCTGTGGGGGCATTATACTGTATGGGGGTAGTATACTGTATGGCGCAGCTATAGGGTCATTATACTGTATAGGGGCATTATACCGTATGGGAGCATTGTACTGTATAGGCTACCTATGGGGGGCATTATACTGTATGGGGGCATTATACTATATGTGGCAGCTATTATAGGCAATATAGGCAATATACTGTGGGGGCAGCTATTGGGGCATTATTTTGTGGGGGGGGGGGGGCAGCTATGGGGGCATTATAGTGTGGGGGCAGCTATGGGGGCATTATACTGTGGTGGTCAGCTATGGGGGGCATTATACTATGTGGGGGGCAGCTATGTGGGGGCATTATACTGTGGGTGGCATTATACTGTTGGGGCATTCATGGGGTCTGTCGGGCAAGGCAGCTGGGCATATAGCGTGTGCAGGGGTCCGGTGGTGTTGGGTAGGGGTAGTAGGGCCCAAGCTGAATTCTTGCACCAGGGCCCATGAGCCTTTAGCTATGCCCCTGACTAGGAGTCTTACTGCAGCAGTTCAGCACCACAGGTTTCAGGAGGAGCACGTGAAAGGAGTTGGGGATTTTGAGGGTAGGAGGCAGTCGAAGCTTATAGGAGACAGAGTTCATTTGTTGCAGGTTCTCAAAAAGTCAGAGGAACCTGGGAGCAAATTTGTACGAAGGCACCTTCAGACGGATATTCCTTGAGGACAGCCAGATGATACCCGGAAGATACTGAGGTGTCTCTCTTCTTCTAGTATCCGCTTTTCGCTTCATGCGATCGACTGCCAGCAGAATAGAGGACCGGGTCTGTTGCCAGATTTGTAGAAAGTCCCCAAATGCAGAGTCAGCTGCGGGTACCTGAGATGTAGCCAAAACAGGAAGAGGGATTCTTGGATCTTGATCGTACACAATGTAGAATGGTGTGGAAGTGGTGGACTCACTTGTGTGATTGTTGTATGAGAACTCGGCCCATGGAAGAAGCTGTACCCAGTCATCATGCTGCATGAAAATGAAGTGACAAAGATAATTCTCCATAATCTGGTTCATCCTCTTGACTTGACCATTGGACTGGGGGTGGTAGGCTGAGGAAAAGTCCAATCTCACCTCCAGGAGTTTACAGGGGCCTCTCCAGAATTTTTAGGTAAACTGAATCCCCCAATCAGACCCGATGTGAAGGGGCAAGCCATGCAAACGAAAGATGTACTGAATAAAAAGATTTTCTAGTCGAGGAGCAGAAGGTAGGACAGTCAGTGGGATAAAATGTGCCATCTTCGAGAACCTATGCCCCACCACCAAGACAGTATTGCATCCTGCTGAGGGGGGAAGATCTGTGACAAAGTCCATCGCAATGTGCTGCCACGGAGCATTGGGTACAGGCAGAGGTTGGAGCAGGCCGGCAGGCTTGGAGTGAGCAACCTTGTTAGAAGCACACACAGTGCAGGAAGAGACAAAGTACACAATATCTTTTGGCAGCGTGGGCCACATGAAATGATGAGTTATCAGGTCTCGAGTCTTACAAAGACCATCATGCCCAGTCAGTTTGGAGAATTCTTCTCCTGTCTGCCAACCGACCAAAAGTCCTCCCCGGAGGGATGTCTCTAACTTGCAAAGGATTGGCAGTGTCAATGCAGGATGGGTCTATGATATATTGAGGGGTCTCCACAGTGTCTTCTGTTTCAAACGACCTGGACAGTGCATCGGCCCTCACATTTTTGTCAGCGGGACGATAGTGAAGCACAAATTGGAAACGGGTGAAGAACAACGACCAACTGGCTTGACGGGGGTTTAGCCGTTGAGCCGACTGTAGATAGGTAAGGTTTTTGTGGTTGGTGTATATCAGGATGGTATGAGCTGCGCCCTCTAGCAGATGTCTTCACTCCTCCAGAGCCAATTTGATGGCCATTAACTTCCAATCCCCAATAGAGGTTAGTCTTGCAAATGGTTCCGTAGTCGTATCCTTTTCCCTGTGTTCCTGTGCCCTGATACCTGTATCCTGTATCCCATGCTGTATTTGTTCCTGTGCCCTCTCTAGTGTTGGAGTGGTGTTGAGCCGTCGGCTATGCCTTCTGTCTTACATCACGTCTGGTGTCATCTGCCACGCCTGGTACCTCCTGCCACGTATTGCATCAACAGCCATCAAAGTAACATCTGTGCCTAAGCCGCTGCTACTGTCTGGACTATTACAGGTACCCTTGTGCTTGGACTTTGTATAGACTTAATACAATGTTGCTTGGCGAGCTGCTACCCTGCTACGTCGGTGCGGCCTAGTGGGTCTACATACCCACAGATCGTGACACCTTGTAAGTTATTCTCACCGTTGTGCTGGATTCACATATATTGCTCATTATTGCTGTATAATCTCCTGTATAAACTTCGGTATATTCTCCTCTTCTGTGCGTGCTGTGTATGGGAAACATGACAGCACTTAGGCTCCATCCGCTAGCTCAGAGAAAACTGAGAATTAAAGATGGAGCATGTAGAGGAGAAAACTGCTAAAAAATGCTTGTCATATAATGGCCAGAAATAGCGATGTACCCCTTCTTCTAATTTTTGAGTCAGTAGTCGATAATATCCATTCACTGCAACCGGACTGTAATGTGCATGTGTTGATATTTATCTGTTGTTTGTTCACTTTTTAAAGGTGAAATTTCCCTTTAGATTAAGGCCTTCATACAGATTGTGTGCTAATGTCTATGTATTGTAGGTACTATACATACACTATCGATCATGATGGGCAGAAGAAGTCTAGTAACAAAACGTATATACATTAAACTTATACGTTTTTTTAAACATGGTATCCTATGGGTAACAAATAAGCTTTTCCATAGCTTTTCATGGCACATCCATTAAATCGATACTGTTACAGCCTATGGGTGATGGATGCATTAAATGGATGCCTAACAGTGTCATATATCACCCATAGGCTATAATGGTATCCATTTAATGGATATGTCATAAAAAGGGTCATAAAAATTCATGACATATCCATTAACCAAATACCATTATAGTCTATGGGTGACAGATGCCACTGTTAGGTATCCATCACAGCTTACATTTAACGTATAGGTCGGGAATACGTCAGACGTAGACCAAAAAAGTGATGTGAACAGGGCCTAACTGGCCACACAATGACACAAGAATAGCAGTTCAATTTTTCTCAATAAGCGATGTAGGCAAGCAATATATGATGCAGAGCTATAAAGGTAGGCCGGTAAATGATGAAAACCTAACGTTATGGTCAGTTTCTGTAATCTGCTGTACATTTCTGGCTCCAACCAGATCTGCTGGTCTCTATACAGTCAAGATTGTGGGAAGAGTGTGATGTCACGTGCACCATGGTATGAAAACGGATTGTACATCCACATTTGCTGCACCAAAAATACAATATAATCTACTGACATGATGTATGTGTTGGGCCTCATGCACACGATCGTAGCCATGTGCACGGCCATTATTTCCTGGTCGGCCGGCCACAGAGTGACAGCCGTGAGCCGCCCGCAAATCGCAGGCCGTGCACATGGCTGCGGCCATTATTTTCAATGAGCCCGGACCGCAGAACATGGCCATAATAAGGCTTGCCAGTTCTTTCTGCGGTCTGGGCTCCGGGGCCATGCAAGGACCGTGAAAAGCACGGTCATGTGCATGGCCCCATAGGAAAGAATGGGGCCACAATTCTCCCGTGGATTTTCGGGGGAATTGCGGCCGCAAAAGCACGTTCGTGTGCATGGGGCCTAAGTTTGTATGTTCTGCTGGCATCAGCTTGATTATATTTTATCAATAGAAATTCATTCCAAAATTGTGTTTGTATATAAGCTGCCAGGAATTATTTTCTTTGTTTTTAAATATAATGAAGCACAGATCTTGAAAGTCTTTCTGTTCCCAGAAGGAATGTATACGACTAATTATTCAAATTGCAGATACCACTTAGCTGTAAGTTGGAGACAAATGCGTATTTTTCTAGGGAGATTGCTATCTAAATATTCTATAATTAATCTATTTATTTCCATTAAAACGATGGAAAATCACTCATTGGGAAATGGCTTAAACAAGCAGGATTTATCTGTGCTGCCGTTATCAGGAGAGATACAGGAGGAAAATCAAAGTGCTCCATCACTTAAGGGCAAACTGGTAGATTATGAAGCAAAATGACAAATAAAATAGATGTCTAACATCACACTCAGAATGAAAAAGTTAGAGCTTAATGTGGCTAACATAGTTTTGCATTGCTTTTCAGACAAGAGTGACTACTTTTCTTCTGATTTTCATAAAAGGATGCCATTGATTGGATAAGGAGGCTGTTCTAGAGAGAAGGGTAGGCAGGGATGGACTGGCCCACCAGAGCACAAGAGGATCCTCCGGTGGGCCCAGACTCTGACCCAATAATGAGTCCCAATTGGTCTAGCAGAAGACAACACCATTTGGAGCTAACTTTGGAGAAAAGCACGTGCCACTAGGGTCTATTTGTTATAGGTGATTCCAAAATAACCTATTAGACCTTATTGTCGATAATTCCCATGTGTATAACAACAACAACAACAACAACAACAAGTGGATGTGCACATATTCTGTAGAGATGGTGGGTGGTCCCTCAGAATCATTACCTCTGGAGGGACCGAGTCCAAGGGTTGGATCACTCTCTGGGAAATCTATATTATAGGGAGGGGTGACTGGAAAGGGACTGGAGGGTCTAACATATAGAGTGGGGTGAATAAAGTACCCTCTATTCTCGCTTTCAATTTACGTAGGGGTAAAAATAATGAAACTCTATGCTTCCTCCAAAGCTGGCCCACAGAAAAATAATTTAATTGATTAGTTAAGGCTCTGTTCACACTGCTGTTCTGATCCTCTGTCAGGGTTTCCATCACTTTTGACTTCAAGAATAAAGCAGCATGCAGCGCTTTTCCTAAAGTAAAAATGGACGGGAACCTCAATGGAAGTCCAACTGACCCCTTTATGAGTTAATGGGGTCCATCTGTTGCCATTCTAATCTGCCTTATGATGGATCTGATCATGGCTACCGTTATAGACAAAAGACATGATGCCAGTGTGAGCGTAGCCTTAGCCACACTTTTTTTAATTCCTAACAGTAACCCTACACAATAATTTGGGTTTATTATATTTTCTGAAAAACTTTTTGATATGATCACACTTATGATCTTCATTTCTATTAGCCAGTGGTGGCCAACCTATAATATTATAGAGGCCTCAGATATGACCCTTGACTCTAAGGGATGCACCTTACATTGCCCATATGAAAGCAGCCGAGTGCGCGTTCTCAGCTCTTTCTGTATGTCACGTTCACCATAATGGAGAGTGACTGTGTAGGTACAACTTTGCAGGAACTCTGTTCTCGGTATTGCTGGAGGTCTGAAGATTATATATTGTAGTACAAAGGCAGTCATGGCTCCATGTGCATACACTGTTTCTTTGTCACACTGTACAGTACATATATAGAAGAGGGAAGTCAGTTGCCCAACATTGCTACAGGCAGTGCCTACGCTGTGATCCGGTTGCTCCAGCGCTATTGCATGCTAGCTATTAAATTGTAGTTCTGGAGCTCTGATCATGGTGGTGCATTTGTAGTGTGGGAGTCATGGATATCAGCCCATCTATAAATGCAGTGTTAATATATGTAATTCTTATATGTTAAAATTGAATGGCTCACAAAATAGGAGATAATTGTATAGGAAGTTTCTTCACACTATGTAGGAGAGTTGTACTTGTGTCAATTCAATTGTTATTGCTACTAATATTAGTTTGTGTGTTATATTTGACATTCTGTTTGTTTCTCTCATAATTATTCCCCAATGGTAAAGGACGACAAGTGTATTTTTAACAGCATTTTAAAAACTGTCAATTTATGTTCTGTGGTTTTGCCTGACAAGACTGCTCGCCAGTGTACAAGTGTTTGAGATGCACTTAGTGTATTAAATTTAGCCTTTCTGAAATTAGAAGCACTATTGATGTAGTATGTGGTTTATTTTATTAATATATAATTCAGACAAGTTTAAAACTTCTATACTTTGCAGTCAAATATAATCAAACAGAGATCAGTGAGATACATTGGGCCAACTCTCCTGTCGTTGGAGGTGCAAGGCAGGAATGTAAACATAAATGACTGGCCACTCATTGTATAAAGTAAAGAGGGCTCCCGTTTTCTTATGATCAGTTCAACAGGCATAGTCTTCCAGTGTCTCTCTTTAGGGCCCTTTACACGGGGCGTGTAAAAAATACTATTATATTAAATAAAAGTTTGCAATCATTGACAAGTGTAAACATGTGCAGCCATTGCACAACTAGCGAGAAATTGCTTGCTTGTCCTTGATCGAATCTTTTATGTTGATGTAAGAGTTGGAAGAGGAGAGTGGCCTGTTTTGTGTTTGTCCTTTGAAATAATATTAGATTATTTCCTATAGGAGAAGTGTTGCAGTGGTTGCCAAGGGCTCTCTTATAATATACACTCAGGGCCGATTCTAGCTTTTCTGCTGCCTGAGGCGAAAGTTTAAATGGCGCCCTGCAGATCTTGATTGACATCCTCCTGGCTGTTCTACATCACTACCAGCCTCCTCCAACTCTTGTGGATGTGCCGTTGTAGAGTACACCTCGCTGCACAGTGCATACCCATGGAGTACAAGGCAATAGCACATCCAAGAAAGCTGGAGGAGACTGGCAGTGATGTAGAACAGCCAGGAAGATGTCAATTAAGCATGGAAAGGGGGTTTGTAGTCAGGACTGTGTGACTCTTCAGGATAGCGGCCCCATGACCCTTTAAAGAGTAATTAGAAATACAGCATGTAGTGTTTTTAAAAGTTACATTTATAGATGTTGCTGCATCTGAAAAAAACATACAAGCGCATGTTTGGAAATATTGTTAGGTCATGTAATATCGCATGGTGGCGGTTCAAGGGGTTACAACTACAAGACAGGTTCCCATTAAGTACACAATAAATTGAAAACAATTCCATCTGTCCTGCAATTTTGTAATTATAAATATATCCTATATAATTACAGCACCAGAACGAAGCTCAGTACATATAAACAGTACCAGAACCAAGCTCAGTACATAAATACATCACAGGAACCAAGCTCAGTGCATAAATACGCAGCACCAGAACCAAGCTGAATAAATATATACACAGCACCACAACAAAGCTATGTACATAAATACAACACCAGAACCAAGCTCAGTACATAGATACAACACCAGAACTAAGCTCAGTATATATAAACAGCATCAGAACAGAGCTCCGTACATATAAACAGTACCAGAACCAAGCTCAATACATATATACAGCACCAGAACTAAGCTTAGTACATATATACAGCTCCATAACCAAGCTCAGTGCATAAATATGCAGCACCAGAACCAAGCTGAATAAATATATACACAGCCACAGAACCAAGCTCAATACATATATACACAGCACCACAACCAGGTTATGTACATAAATACAACACCAGAACCAAGCTCAGTACATAGATACAACACCAGGACTAATCTCAGTACATATATACAGCATCAGAACATAGCTCCGTACATCTATACAGTACGAGAACCAAGCTCAGTACATATATACAGCACCAGAACCAATCTCAGTACATAGATACAACACCAGTATCAAGCTCAGTACAGAGATCATTTGAAAATTCAGTGCAACCTCTGCCGTAAGGGTTTGTATAGAGTAAAACTTAAAACTACAGCTCCCAGCATGGCCCGAACAATGGTAAGGATATGTTTGAAGTTGATGTTTCACTAAAAAAATACACAAAATACCACCCATCATCTCTCTGCAGATCATACAGTGACTACAGTACTTATTAGGGCCAGAATAAACATTTAGATTAAATGACTCACAGGTGACTCACAGGTGGAGTCATGACCCATTTCTGCAGTTTGCCGCTGAGATGTTTTCAGCTTCTCACTATTCAAACTTTTCCGCACCTATAAAAGAAGATAAAATTCTATTAGTCTCACACACTATGTCCCTAGATATAATATCACCATATACTGTGTCCCTGATTATAAAAACACCAAGCACTGTGTCACACACACACACACACACACACACACACACACACACAGTGCCCCCTGGAGATAGTGCCCTCCGTAGAGCCCCCTGTAGATAGTGCCCTCATACAAAGTGCCCCCCTGTAGATTGTGCCCCACACATAGTGCCGCCTTAGAGATAGTGCACCCTGGACATAGTGCCCCCTGGAGATAGTGCCCCCATACATAGTGCCCCCTTGAGATTGTGCCCCCATACATAGTGCCCTCTTGGAGAGTGCCTCCATACATAGTGCCCCCTGGAGATAGTGCCTCCAAAGAGCCCCCTGGAGATTGTGCCCCATACATAGTGCCCCCTGGAGACAGTGCCCCATACATAGTACTTAGAGATAGTGTCCCCGTGGAGATAGAGTCCCTTTCAGATAAAGCCCACTGTACATAATGCCCCCATAAATAGTGCCCCCTGGAAATAATTTCTCCATACATAGTGTCCCCTGGAGAAATTGCTCCCATAGAACCTCCTGGAGGAAGTGCCCCATATGTAGCCCCCTTGAGATAGTGCCGTCCCAGAGTTCCCTGTAGATAGAACACCCCAGAATCGCCCATAGAGCCCCCTAGAGTCCCCTGTAGATATAGCCCCACAGGGACCCCTGTAGATAGAGCCTCACAGAGCCAACTGTAGATAGAGCCCCCTGTAGATAGAGCCCCCTGTAGATAGTGCCCCCATACATAGTGCCCCCTGGAGATAGTGCTTCCATACATAGGTCCTCCTGGAGATAGTGCACCCTGGAGATAGTGCCTCCATACATAGTGCCCCCTTGAGGTAGTGCCCCCATACATAGTGCCCCCTGGAGATAGTGCTTCCATACATAGGTCCCCCTGGAGATAGTGCCCCCTGGAGATAGTGCCTCCATACATAGTACCCCCTTGAGATAGTGCCCCCATACATAGTGCCCCCTGGAGATAGTGCCCCCATATATAATGCCCCAATGGAGATAGTGCCCCTTGCATATAGTGCCCCTATACATAGTGCCCCCTGGGAGATAGTGCCCCTGGACATAGTTCCCCATACATAGTGCCCCCATACATAGTTCTATAGTTTGGGTCGTTGCGAACGCCGTGATACCAAATATGTGTACTTTTTTTTTAACATTTTCAATTTTTTCATATAATAAAAGACTTGTGATAGGAAAAAAAGCATTTTTTGTTTTTGTGACTTAGAACTTGTTTTTACACTTTTATAAAACATTTTTAGAACTTTTTGTTTTTACTTTTTACTTGTTTTACTTGAAGACCTGCAGCACTGATCGCTGCTATAATACATTACACTACCTAGGTAGTGTAACGTATTATAAACTGTCAGTGTGACGCTGAGAGTCACACTGACAGAAAGCCTATGAGGACCGGCCTCCGGCTGGTTCTAATAAGCTGCCGTGCATGGCAGACCCGGAGGCTATTGTATGGCCTCCGGTTTTGCCATGCAACTGACTGCAGCACCCGCAATCGGTCCCCGGGAAAGTTTGTTGTAGCAACAAACTTTCCAGTTTGTTACAGTAACAAACTTTCCAGTTCATTGCTACAACAAACTTTCACTGCGATCACATGATCAGGACTAGATATGAGCGAACCGGGACAACAGAACCCGGTTTCGGTCCGAACATCGCGAAAAGTTCGGTTCGCAGCGAATCCGAACTTCACCGGGTTCGGCCGAACACGTTTTGACCGAACCCGGGCGGGCAGAAAAAACATTACAAAAATATTATACTAATCGGCAGCCACTTGTCTCTATCAATCACTGATAGAGAAAAGAGGCTGCTGATTAAAAATAAAATAAAAAGCATTTCATACGTACCCGGTCGTTGTCTTGGTGACAAGTCCCTCTTCTTCCTCCAGTCCGACCTTCTTTCCTGACGCGGCAGCCTGTGATCGGCTGTAGCGGCCGCGGCAGCCTGTGATTGGCTGCAGCGGCCGCGGCAGCCTGTGATTGGCTGCTGCGGCTGCGGCAGCCTGTGATTGGCTGCAGAGGCGGTCACGTGACGTGCGTGACCGCCACTACAGCCTGTGATTGGCTGCAGCGGCGACATGGATGAAACGTCATCGCTGGAGGCCGGACAGGAGGAATGTAAGTATGAACGTATTTTTTTTAATTTTTATTACATTAAAATTTTATTTTCCGCGCCCCGAGCATGGTACTGTCAAGGTTGCTGAAAGAGTTAGTGCAGCCCATTAACTCTTTCAGCACCCTGGACAGTACCATGCTCGGCGCACGGAAATTACAGGTTCCGTCAGAACTAGTTTGGTCCGAATCAAACTTTTTCGTGAAATTCGGCGAACCAGCCGAACCAAACTTTTCATAAGTTCGCTCATCTCTAATCAGGACCTGAACCAATCAGGTCCTGATCATATCTCCGGAACTAGAGGCAGGGGTTAACATCGCGATCCGGGTGTCAGCGCTACTCTGAGACACCCGGATCGTGCTTTTAACACCCACCGTGAATTCACGTTGGCGCTGCACAGAGCCCAGCAAGTGCCGACGTGAATTTACTAGCGGTTGAAGATTTTACTAGTGCAAAGGTCAATAATCTTAAAAAAAAGTATACAAACACAAAAAAAAATGAGTATGGCATAGGATAATCAAGTGAATGAAATAAGATAGAAAACATAGTCATCTATGCTAAGATAGAAATACTGGGTAATTGAACATGTGGAAGATACGATACAGTAATACTCTAGAATGTGGTCACCTGTAAACAGTTCTTGTAATAAGGAATGATACAGAAGTACCAGGTAAACAGACTTGGTGAATAAAGAGCAACCTGAGAGGCCAAAAAAAAGCCCCTTTAAATGTTGTTTATTTTTTTATCTAGTGAGTGGATCAGAAGAATTAAAATAATGGGCCGGATTAGTATGCAATATTTGAGTGCTTTATTTAGATATAAAATAAAAAACTTGTCTGTAAATGTGCTACATATGCATACAGCATATGATGTAATCAAGTACAATTTATTTGTGAATATATAAGTATTTCTTGAATAATTGTTGCAGTAGTGTCTGTACTTTAGTTTGTGAAATATACAGTTTTTCGCGCATCACGCACCCATTGAAGTCAATGGGTGCGTGAAAACCACGAAGGTCGCACGGAAGCACTTCCGTGCGAACTGCGTGATTCGCGCAAGAGCTGTCAAACTGAATGTAAACAGAAAAGCACCACGTGCTTTTCTGTTTACAAACATCCGAACGGAGTGTCTTAGAGATGAGCAAACCGAACTTCACCGGGTTCGGCCGAACTCGTTTTGACCGAACCCGGCAGGAGACAGTCACTGTCCAGGGTGCTGAAAGAGTTAAACTGTTTCAGCACCCTAGACAGTGACTTCCGATCCCAATATACGTGAACGTGTAAAAAAAAAAAGTTCTGACTTACCGATAACTCCCGGCTTCTTCCTACAGTCTGACCTCCCGGGATGACAATTCAGTCCAAGTGACAGCTGCAGCCAATCACAAGCCAAGCACAGGCTGCAGCGGTCACATGGACTGCCGCGTCATCCAGGGAGGTGGGGCCAGATGTCAAGAGAGGCGCGTCACCAAGGACGCGTCACCAAGGCAATGGCCGGGAAGTTCTCGGTAAGTACGAACCTCTTTTTTTTTAAACAGGTTGCTCGATATGGTGATCGGAATTCACTTTCGAGGGTGCTGAAATAGTTACTGCCGATCAGTTAACTCTTTCAGCACCCTGGACAGTGACTGACGTCGACTAGCCTCATCTCTATGATGGCGGCTGCGCGAAAATCACGCAGCCGCGCATCATACACTGATGACACACGGAGCTGTCAAGTGCCTTTTGCGCACACAAAACGCTGCGTTTTTTTGCGTGCGCAAAACGCACACGCTCGTGTAAATGAGGCCTTAGAGCTAGTGCCTGCAGTTGGGGAAAACTGCAAAAAAATGCAGAATACAAGTTATATAATTGCCAGAATTTGTGTAATTCCTCATATACACACATATGACAGCTTATTCTGAAAACTCACCTGAAAAGTTAGGTACGCTTTAAGCATGCAATGTGAACTATCACACCGATTATGAAAGATTTCTTATAAACTATATTCAGCTAAGTGACTTCTATTATCTAAAGGAGCAGACATATCCCCTTAAACAGCAAGGGAAATCTCAGCCAACTGCTAATAACTCACCAACCCCATAAGCAATAGTGTTATCTCGGCAAGATCTGCAACAAGAGATACATCTGATAATGCACAAGCCAACATTCGGTCATGGGAAGGTGACTGCAGTATATTTTCAAGTCAATTAGATTTTAGAGTCAATTCCAATTACAACATCTTGATGGTCATTCAGTGATGGTGAATGAATGATTCAAAATAATTACAGTGATGCGTTACTGCCATAATACAGCTGAAAATGTTCCTTGGTGCATTTAGTTTGCCACTAGTATGAAGACCACCTAGTAATGTTATGATCACGATAATAATAAGGTTTTCATCTTTATATGTATAAACAGTGTAGCAATGCTAATTAAATACCCAAATAAGCGTCTTCAATCTTTTAATGATGAAAAGGTTTCTATTCACTCAAGGGAAGCACAGATATTACAATGATGAGGAAATTAAGCACAAAATATATTAGAAAGTATCATTATACATTTTTCATTATATAGAGATTACATTGTTGTTGTTTTTTTTAACATAAGACTGAATAACCAATTTAATTTTTTTTTTTTAAATTCCATATGTACGACTATTGAGCCATTCAGTGAATGCGGCAATGTGACCATGCCCTGGAAATACTTCTTATGCTCATGAGCGCCATCCTAGTGATGACATGCAGCCAAGATCAGGTTCCCTCCTTATTTAATAATGGTGAGGTCCCAGACCACTGCTTCAATTTCTATTTTTTTTCCATATTTTTGTGCACCCTACTACAAAACTACTTCCCATTCAAGTGAATACGATTATCCAAAATACTATCACACTATACGGAAATAAATGGATTGGGACATCTGCAATAGAATAAACAATTCTCACTCTGCACTGCCTGCCATTCAACGCACTTGGACAGCTTTTGGTACCCCTGCCATTTGTAGATCTAGGTTAGTGAGCTGGTTGTTTATTACTTAGTGGCCTGAGGCAGTGAAGGGGTTCATTTTGACAATCCCTGGTGGCCTTAAAGCAGTGAAGAGTTCAATGGCAAATCAAATTCAAGTTGCTCCTGGATATCCCTTTATCTGGTGGGCTACTAAGTAAATTGGGCAATTGCCAACCCTAAAAGCAGCCTTGCGTTCAATGGGTGCTCATGCATTTTGTAGCTTAACTCTTGGGTAGATTCATGTAGATGTCTTCCTTAAAGTACTAGTGCACTTTGAATTTGATATACATGTATTTCAAAGGATCTGTGAGGCCTGAGGCAGATTAACACCACTGTAATTTTGCCTTATGTAAACTTTATGAAGTCCATTCCCATATTCTTCTTTTATGACTTTATTTTGAACAATGTTCTCCTTAGCGGTTTTAATGTTATGGCTAAATGGTGTGTATGGTAAGTCTAATGACTGGTGAAGTGAATAACATTGATTATCCCATTACAGTGGTGTCGGACAAGGGGTGGGATATACTAGGCAACAAATGAACAGTCAGTTCTTGAAGTTGATGTGTTGGAAGAAGAAAAAATGGTCAAGAGTAAGTATATGAAAGAATTTGACAAGGGCCATATTGTGATATCTAGATGACTGGGTCAGAGCACCTCCAAAACGACAGGTCTTGTGGGGTGTTCCCGGTATGCAGTGGTTAGTACCTATCAAACTGGTCCAAGAAAAGACAACCAGTGAACTAGCGATATGGTCATTGGTGCCCAAGGATAATCGATGCGCGTGGATAGTAAAGGTTTTTCTGTCTGGTCTGATCTCACAGAAGAACTACTCTAGCAAAGATTGCTAAAAAGTTAATGCTGGCTATGATAGAAAGGTGTCAAAACACATAATGAATGGCAGCTTGCTGCATTTGGGGCTTCATAGCAGCACACCAGTCAGAGTGCCTATTCTGACCCCTGTCCACTCGTGAAATTGTCTACATTGGGCATGTGAGCTGTAGAACTGGACCATGGAGCAAAGGAAGAAAATTGCCTGATCTGAAGAATCAAATTTTCTTTTACACCATGTGTGTGGCCGGGTGAGTGTGTGTCGCTTCCCTTGGGGAAGAGATGGGACCAGGATGCAATATGAGAAGAAGACAAGCCGGTGGAAGCAGTGTAATGCTCTGGGCAATGTTCTGCTGGGAAACCTTGGGTTCTGGCATTCATGTGGATGTTACTTTGACATGTACCACCTACCTAAACATTGTTGCAGACAAAGTACACCCCTTTATGGCAACAGTATTCCTTAATGTCAGTGACTTCTTTCAGCAGGATAATGCTCCTGCCACACTGCAAAAATTTTGTTTCCTTCATAATTTCTTAGAATACATGGGATAATAGTTACAATTTATAATTTACGTAAAAAGAACAAAGAAAAAATATACATTCAGTTTCTCAAGAATCACAGATAAAGTCATAGGTAATATAAGCCAGAAATGCCAGTACAACATGAAAAGGCTCCTTGCCCGCAGGGTGCCGTCTCGTTATACTCGGAGACATGTGGCGTTGCCATAGATCAGCACTCGTTATGATTTAACAGGTGAAGACATATTGGAATTTTCATTTTGGATGAAGTTTCGGAACACGGTCTTTGTACTCTATTTGTTTTCATTTTTCCGCCCCCTACATTTTCTGTACGTGCCATAATCATTTCTTAAGTAATACAGTATGATTTGTGAAATGGAAACAGCTGTTCCTGAATGATTCAGATGGTAAAATAAAAGCTTTTAGATTGAGAGAAGTATTATCTCCTGTACTGTTCAACCTCAGCATAAGATTTTCTGAAATTGAACCATCATGTATAAGTCAGCGAAAATCTTTATGTTCTTGTCACCACTTCTGGCAGAAAGTCAACAGGCAACATTGCACTTTATGGACTTAGTTTGTTAGGTGGTAATTGGGAGTATGGAGTCACGCTAATATATTGAATTTTTGCATGGTTTACATCAGGTTATATTGTATTATAGTTTATACTTTTTTTTTTTGTGATGTAGATCCAATAAAAATCTGAACAATATATGCAGGGTATGGCTTTAATAAATGTTTTATTACAATTTAAAATACAAAGGCTTCATATAAAACATCTATGGCTTGTTTTGTATTATACTTGTACACAGATCTATTTTGATTGACTACATTTTCTGCTGATATTAAATGGGATTTAAAGACGTTATCCAGGATTAGAAGAAATTGTCTTTTTTTTTCTTCAGAAAAAGCACGACTCTTGTTCATAGTCTCTGTCTGGTTTTGTAGTTCATCCCATTTTGAGAGAATGGGGCAGAGCTGCAATACCAGACATGGCCAATGGATAAGAGTTGCTTTTTTTGTGAGAAGATAAGTAGACCCTTTGTCTGATCCTAGACAACCTCATTAGGGTATGTTCACACTTGGCAGGATTAGCTGCGGATTTTCCGCAACGGATTTAATTGCGGACAATTCCCTGCGTGGATGAGATTTGGATGAGATTTGAACAAATCTCATCCACACACTGCGGAATAAGTCAGTTGAGAAAACATCAGTTTATGCTGCAAAATCGTTACTCTTTTCTTGCAGATTTTCCCATTGAATTCAATGGAGAGGTAAATCTCACAACAGATAGCAAATGTTGCCATATTTGTGGTGAAACAGCTGAGATTCGCTGCAAAGATCGCAAATCAGAAAAAAACAAAAACTTTTTTTTGCTTAAAATGAATAAAAGAGCCAATCCTTACTCCCAAAGTATTGTCATAGCGATGCATTCCTCTGTTCTCTGTGCAGCCCGGCCTCCTGGAATGACGTTCCAATCACAGGATGCAGAAGTCACATGGGCTGTAGCGTCATCATAGGAGCCCGGGCTGCACGGACAACAGACGGGTCCGCAGGGTAAATGTTGGCTTTTTTTTTTGTAGCACTGCAGCAGATGTTCCACTCGGAAATCTACATCGCAATTTGGTGTGTTTTTTTGGGCCGGAATTCCCTGCGGGTTTTGGGTCCGATACGCTGCGTACTTTGAAGCAGTGTATCCGCCATACGTGAACATACCATAAAAGTGCAATCACTCTTTTGATATATCTATACAATTATAAAATCTAAATGGTTTACCTCTTCCCTAATTTTGTATTCTCCAACCAGTGGTTACCTGGCAGGCTGTCAGCAAACAGGTACAGTATATATTCCATCACAATTTTTAATCTTTGTCCCATTCATAGACTTGAAACTGCTATTAGTCTTTCAGTCTGATGATAGATTTGTTGGGCAGTGATGAGAACTAAACTCCCACCTGCTGCTTTGATGCTTATTGGATTGCTACTGGTTATAAAGCAAGGTAATCCAATAATGTCACTATGTTAGGGATTGCTAATCCCTAATTTATTGGTGTAGGTTTACCAAGAGTTGACCTAAACCTTAAAGAGAATGTTTATTTCTCAAGTGTCTACACAAGGATATTAGAAAAAGGCTTAAATAGTAATTCCCTGCAGGGTCAAATTATGGTCAATAAAGAATCTTACACAAAACATACGAAGAATTTCCCCCTCTTCCCTTTATGAAGGAGGGAAATGGAGAGCAATATCATAACACTGTAGTCTGATATGTAAATAATTATACTGTATAGTTCCAAATAAATGTACCATACAGTGTCTATATAATATTAAAATACAATCCGTACATAATAGCACCGCACAGTACAGAAGAATATGTGCTCTCTGACTATCATATTTAGAAGAGGGGGGTTTCTACTTGAACTTAGATATGATTGGTTTATCCTGCGTGTCAGAGACCTGACGGGAACAGGATTTAGCGCCACATACAGCTGTACTGTATACAGAATACAAAACAGCTGTATCTAAAAAAGTAAAATTAATTTGAAGACTAATTAAAAAGTTACACCAAACACACTGATTGACCTGTTTATTAAAAAAATAATTCAAAAAAAATGTTCATCATAGCCTTTAAATGTTTCCTGGCTACTGCATCATGGAGATATTTTTGTGTTTTCAATTTTTATGATTTTGTTCAGATCTGTGCATGAAGACGTTGGTATAAGTAGCATGTATTAGCTCTGCACATCGTGAGTTTTTCGTTTTAGGAGTTGTGTGTCTCAGGCTTTGCTTGGGTCAGACTTTTAGCCATACCATGAATTTTTAGGCATTTTTCACAAAATGTTGCATTTGATTAAAAATTGTATAAGGTCACCCATAAGTGTAAAGTATTGAGTGCAGTTTACCATACATGGTGCCCTGTACTGTACAGTAACTTCTGTTGGTGTCCCCCGATGTGTTATACAGTCATACAGTGCACAAATAACCATACCAAATCATAAATGCGATACATTATGGTGTCATACAGTGGCGAAATAAAACTTCAAAACAGTCGCCTAACTAACAATGTTATAAAGTGAAGCCCCCACCATGCACTGCAAAAACAATATACAATACAGTGCTGAAGTGGCAGTGCAACACAATATAAACACCACCATACAGTGCTCAAATAAAACTAAAATACGGTAACCACAAAACAGCTCCATAAATGCATAGTAATGTAATAACAGCGCTATACAAGGTATAAATCATACTGCTATACAAATAATAAGATTCAGGCCATGTGAGGGGTTTACCTTCAGCAGGGTCAACGCATGCTCTGCGTCTGACTGCACAGGTCGCACACGCTTGAGGCCGGAACTAGCTGGGTGGCATTTTCACAATGGCCAGGTGTCTACTTTCTGAAAATATATGGGTATGAGGTGTAATATGTTTTTTCATTTTTTTTTATATTTCAATTTTTATTTGCGTATGTTAAAAAGCGTAAAAATTGTCTTGGAATGGAAAGGGTTAAGCATGAGAGGCACATCCATATGAAAGGCTATGCTGGCTGTTATAGGATGTTCAGAGCTAGTAAAGGACCACTTTGATCAGCGTTAATACAGGATCACTGTTTCCGGTACTCTAAAGCCAGAAATTCCGCATCATTTAAAGTAACAGCAAAGTGATCCAAAATCTTAAGCCCACGTTGTGGGGAAAAAATGCAGAAAAGTCATGTGGAAAGTGTTCTGCGGTGTGACTTTCAATACCGCAGGATGTCAATTTATCATTATATGCTGTGGGTTCTGTGTGAAGATGCTGCGTGTTTTGACCATGGACTTCAATGGGGGGCATAAATTCTGCAACAGATTTGCTTTGTTGCGGTTTTGACTGTGTTTACTCAGCGGAAAAGCAATAAAAACCGCAGAAAATCGGGAGTACATAAAAAAAACGCAGCATTTCCGCAGCAATATGTTCAGCAAAAACGCACAGATTTGCTGTGGATTTTCGCAACAGATTTATCTGCGTTTTTTTATATTCCACTTCAGATTTTCTGTTGCAGAAAATCCGCAGCATATCCTGTGTGTGGGAACATACCTTTAGGGCATGGCCGGATGTGGCATATTTCTGCAGACACTGTCCGCATCAATGCCACACATAATCTGCGTTGCCGATTCCGTTGCGCCTTTGCCTAAGGGTATGTTCACACGCACTAATTACGGACGTAATTCGGGCGTTTTTGCCCCGAATTACGTCCGAAAATATCGCCTCAATAGCGCTGACAAACATCTGCCCATTGAAAGCAATGGGCAGACGTTTGTCTGTTCACACGAGGCGTAATTTACGCGCCGCTGTCAAATGACGGCACGTAAATAGACGCCCGCGTCAAAGAAGTGACCTGTCACTTCTTTGGCCGTAATTGGAGCCGTTATTCATTGACTCCAATGAATAGCAGCGCCAATTACGTCCGTAATGGACGCGGCGTTCAAGCGCCTGCACATGCCGTTACGGCTGAAATTACGGGGATGTTTTCAGGCTGTAATTTTAGCCGTTACGGACGCCCTCGTGTGAACATACCCTTAAATGTGCAGTAAATTGCTGCTCTCTTTTAAAACATTTCATCTCAGTCTGGCTATAGACCTCGAAACACACAGGTCCAGCCAGAATGAAGAAATATCCTGTTCGTAAAACCAATACGCAACGCAACACACATAACATCTGCGGATTTCATTACAGAATTTTGAATCTCCATTGAAGTCAATGGAGAAATTCCGCAATAAGTCTGCAACAAGTCCGCTACACGTCCGCAACAGCCAGTGTGTACACCAAATTCCGATGAATGGAACTGATTTTTCAGTCCCCTTAGGCCCCTTTCACACTGAGTTTTCCCTGTACATTTCAGGTATGGGTCGAAAAATCTCCCGATGCATACGTCAAACTTACCCATAGGTTTCCATTATACTGACGGATGCCAAAAGAGTGTTCTTTTGCCCTCCATCAGGTGGTATACATCTGGTATGCAGTTTTTTTTTTTTGCTGGATAGAATAGCGTAGTAGACTATGCTATTCTATCCAGAGCCATCCAGTAGAAAAAGTTTTACATCAAAGAAATACTTTTTTTTAGATGGTAACCAATGCCATTGTATTGTGTCTGTCACAGGCATCTGTTAAACGGATACATCATGGGTGTTTCAATAGTTTTAAATGACGTATCCGTTAAATGAATGCCATCATAGCCTTACATTGTAGTTTCGGGTAATCTACGTTACTTCTGTTTAAATGTCACTGAGGTTCTTGCATTTTGTATCGTAAATAGACCGTTTGTATTATTCATCAGCGTCTGTCTTTCCCAACAATCTGAAATGTGCGCATGCGCCTGCACATACCCCCACTCGTTCTATGTATCCAGGCAACGGCCCCTTGACGTCACATGTTTCATAGGTCATGTTACTGCGTGATGATGTTATCATGTTTGTGACGTCAGATCCTGGGAGACGCAGCTACCCGATACAGGGAGATAGCCAGCAATGCGGCTCATTACGCCATGTAAGTTTCGGTTTTGAGACGGGATCGGCAGATGTTTCTGATTGGTTTATTTACTGCATATAACTGTACCTGTTAGGAGATGACGCCACCCCCAGACGAATGTTGTGCTGAAACGCGCGTCAGTGTTCGTGCCATCCCGGTTGTGTCATACAGATGGGTATGTATTGAGGCATGTTGTATTATACGCTTCTTTGAACATGTGCTGTATATATCTTAGCAGCAGTACGTGTACATTTAGACTCTCGTCTATGTCCCCGCTTGTCCTGCAACTTTGCAAAAGACAATTTATAGCACATATGGTACATTTCTTTATGAATCAATTTATCATTAAGCACAAGGCACTTTACATAAGATGTATCCATATATATTTCACTCTGGTGATGTCGCTATATCCAATGTGTGACTCTTTTTATTCATTTGTCTTGTATGTTTAATAAAGCTTTTTGATACTTTTTCCAGAACATTGTTGACTTGTCCCATTATTTTTTAGGTTTATACCTGTCTGTAATTTTCAGTAATTTGTGCTACAGTGGGACCAGACCAGCGGCAATGATTTCTGGGCACACATGACCCTATTGCCGATTCACCAGTTGTCCTTCCTTTGACCACTTTTGGTTGATGCTAACTACTGCATTTCAGGGACACCCCATAAGACCCGCCATTTTAGAGATCTAGAGATGTTCTGATGCAGTTGTCCAGCCATCATAATTTGGATCTTGTCAAAGTCGGTCAGATCCTTACGCTTGCCCATATTTCCTGCTTCCAGCACATCATCTTCAAGAACTGGCTGTTCACTTTGCTGCCTAATATATTCCACCCCATGACAGGTACCATTGTAACAAAATAAGTAATGTTATTCACTTGCCCTGTCAGTGGTTTTAACTCTTTCCCACCCTGCGCTGTAAAAGTATGTTGCACAAAACCACCGTACTATTACCAGTTATGTATTATACAGTCGACACACTACTCTAATGGCTGGGATAAGCAAAAACTCAGATTCCAATTTCTTAACCCCTTAGATGTCACAATCATCGCACCGAAGACGTTTTGCAGAGGAAGGGGGTCTATCTTATTTTTTGCTTATCCACAACGTCAACCCCAACCCCCCCACCCAAAATATAAAAAAAAGCTTTTTTCACCTTTCAAGATCCATTGTTATGGAGAAAAATTTTAAAAAATTAAAAAATTACTCGGCCCGTAATATAAAATAAAAACTGAACGCTCTAAAAAAAAAACATCAACCTATAAAAGAATGTCAGAATTGATGTTTTTTGGTCATCTCGCCTCCCAAAAAAGCAATAAAACGTATTTAAAAAGTCGTATGTACCAATGAAAACTACTACTCGTCCCGCTAAAAAAGAAGCCTTTTACAGCTCCATCTATAGTAAAATAAAAAGTTATAGCTCTCAGAATGTCGACACAAAAAATCTTTTTTAAAAAGTGTTTTTACTGTGCAAAATTAGTAAAACAAAAATAAACTTGTATCGATCCACAGAATTTAATATTTATAGATAAGGATGACTGATGTAAAAGTTAATTCTAAAATATTATGGCGAAATTGCTATCTTTTTCCATTTTTTTGCTCTTTTGAGTAACGTAGAAAAATACAAAACATTATGGCTAGGTGTGTGAAGAGAGAGTGCTAGGCCCCGTGCCAGGCCCTGTGCCCCCCCCCAATTCAGACCCCTGATAAGACCGACTCCACTGATCAAACTTCCTGTATTAGACCTTCCCAGATCAGACATTAGAAAAAAAGCCTTTACTCACTGCTCCTGTCTCCTCTTGTCTGCTGAAGGCCCATCCCGGATCCCCTCAGGCTGCCATAAACAGGCAGCCCGTGCCACAGCGCAAATAACTGTCCTGAAGTTGGTCAGGATGTTATGTGCTGCTTCGCAAATAACGTTCTGGCGCTGCCCGGCATCAGGACCTTGTATGCAACGCGGCACAGCATGCTATTTGTGGCAGCCTGAAGGAATCCGGGGTGGGGCCCCTTCCCGCTCGGGCCCATAACGCCTCTGGCTATGGCTTTTTGAATGCAGAGTTGATAAAAACCCCAAAAAATAAATCATTAGGCCGCGTCCTTAATGGATTAATATTATGGCTGTACAAGATAAGACTAGGGCCTGCTCTTCATGTCTGAGCTCCAATTGATTGTTAGTTATATTTGTCTCATAAATGTTCCTCAGAGTTTGGCTTTCCTTAAACAAATGCTTCTTGAAAAGTAATAAAGACAAATCACAGCAGAGGCCACGCAGTGTAAAGACTACGCTTCATGTGTGATTTTTGGATTAACTTTATAATAGTGATCGCTCGTCTTCTGTTACCAGTGATCTGTACTACATTTTTAATTGCTGTGTAATGTGATGGTTTCCTTCAATTTCTCATTGTTACAATTTAATCTCTTTGCTTGAGCTTCAGGCGGTTAATCTCGTCCGCAGAGTTAAATGGAATAGGCGATTAATCGCTATTCCCGGGAGATGGTAGGCGATTGAAGGAAAAATTTTAAGAAGTTTGTTTTCACTTTTACCTTATTAATGTAAAAAGTTTACCATTCAATGGCATTGTCGTTTTGAGCCATTTTAAATATTCAGTATCGATTCTGTGAGAAATAAACCCCAGTGGCAAGTAATTCAGTTCCCAAAGGGATTTTCTTCTGTGTACCTATGCGGATCATCTGTGTCAGACTCTGGACCCACCGGTGGATCCTCTTGTACACTAGTGGGCCAGTCTGACCCTGTGCACAACATGTGGTCCATTCAAATATCGTATTATGCAGTTCCTCTGGGTGCTTCACAGTGCAAAAGGTGCCTCATGACGTGGCGTGACTATAGAAAAAAAGCGATTTCTAGCATTGTTTTCTTTCCTTTTCTTTTTTTATACAGTACATGTTTCACTCTAAGTAAAGTGTTAAATTAGTTCTTATGGTTATTACGGTTGTGTAGATACCAAATATGTTTAGGTTTTTTGTTTTTATGTAATGTATGGGCAAAAAAATATATTTTATACTAAATAATGCAATGTTTTGTGAACATTTCTTTATTTTTCTTTGTACATTTTTTTTTATGCCATGAATGTATAACCTTTTAGCATCTTTATTTTATACTTATAATGTATTAACATACTCCTGTAAGCTAATAAATTATATTGTGTCACTATCACACAGGCTACTGTTGTGGCAACTAACAGTGAGTAGTCCCTTAAGATCATACCCCGGTCACGGGTCCGTGGTGATCAAAGAGTTAAAACGGCTGGGATCAGAGGTTCCTCTGATCCCAGCTGTATTTAGGAGGCTGTTCTAAGTACAGGAGCTGCTAGTAATCACTGTAGCGCTCAGAAGTCTTTTCTTCAGCAACGCCAAAAGACGTCGCTGTAGATCCGGAGATTCAAAAAAATGAAAGTATATGTTATTTTACTTGCTATTGTATTACAGGCTAAGATGCATAAACATTTAAGACAAAATGAGTTAAGAGAAGCGACTTTAAATAGCTAATCTAACACCTCTGGCCCACGACGAGTTCGAGCCGTGAAAAGCGGTACAGATGAACGGGACATCATAGACATTTATGATGCTAGGAGTCTCTGACTCCCCACAGAACTACTGTTCTGTACTGTATAATTTTGTTCAGTACGAAACAGCAGTTCCGTGAGGAGGCATAGACTCCTAGCATCATAAATGTCTATGATGCCAGGAGACCCGTTCACCTGTACTATAGTAGGGCCGGGAAATCCAGCCGTCACTCGGACTGTTTTTCACGGCCCGAACTGGGTCGTGTGCAAGAGGTGTAAGATACGTACATCACAACCAACAACCACAACCAGCAACTATGGGTTAACTGTTATTTACCACTAAAAATGGGTTAATCCCTATGAGTTCTTTGATATTTCTGCTCTCCGGGCAATAATATTCTTAAATACTGTATTTTTAGGTGCTTTCCAAACAGTATTCTGATCTGTGGCTATAAATACCTCTGCATTAGCTGCCTTCGCTCCATTTCACCTGTCCTTCCCCATGGAGACTGGACCTAAGTTAGGCCGCCTACAGTATATGTCTTTCAAGGTTACAACACAGTGCACTGCTGATGCAGAACACTACAGGGACAATCAGACACAACCACTTACTGCACTGCACTGTCTGTGCCCTGCAAAGACTAAATACAATTACATGTAGAAAACGTCGATGAAGGTGATACAATCTATTTTCCAATGATTAGATCTTATATTTCTCTAATTTATCTAATGTAATTTTACTGAAACACAGAAAGGTAAAATTTTTGTTCTTCAGCCAAAATGATCCACCTTGTATCTCTTGAATATGTCCCTCACAGATATAGTTCTACCCAGTCATACCCGAATAGGGAGTAAAGCATTTTACTATCTACCATATATTTCTTAGGGAAGGTATGGAAGTACATGTGCAGCATATATGCAATACAAACCAATTGCGTCAGATTTTTTGCTCGAATGGACGCCATGATTAGTTCTGGAGCTCTTTCAATGGATGAGAGCTACATAAAAGCAGAATGTCAGATTGTTCAGGTGTTTATGAATGTGTATGAGCTAAATTATTTATATTGAGTGCTGAGGTCTTGATTTAATTGTGTAACAGTTTGTGGGAATATGTGGTATAAAAGACAAATACTGTATAATTTGAACTGCCTGGTTTTATTAGGCTACATGCACACGTTGCGTATTTTGCTGCGGAAAGTACGCACCAAAACCGCAACAATACGCAGGAAATTCGCAGGTAGAAACCGCACCTAATCGTGCATTTGTCAATGCTTTTTTCTGTACGATTTTTAAGTTTTGATGTGTTTTTTGGCGCAATTTCAAGCTGCGGATTTTGGTGCGATTTTCCACAGCACTAGGCAGATACAATTCGCAGGCGGAAGTGCAAGATAAATTGACATGCTGCGGATTTTAATATCTGCACTGCAGGTAAATTTACGTGCAGAAAAATACCGCAGTGTGTACATGAGATTTCCTGGAATCTCATTGACTATGCTGGTACTGTATTACGCAAATACGCGCGGCAAAACTAGACGTAATACGCATTGTGTGCAGTGACCCTTAGGGTGATCAGGTGAACAGGGTGGGTGGATGGTTTGTGGCCCATGGTCAATTCAATGTTCCACTTGAGTTCAAGTGATATAGTTAAAAAAAACGGGCATCCGTTTTTCAAAAAAATATGATTTTTTTAAAATATTGTGATATTTAGAATAGATTTACATTCAGTTTTTTTCCACTTTTTAAAATTTTTGATGAATAAGAAATATTTAGTCTCAGAGTCATTATCATGGTCATCACTATCATCCTCATCATTTTGATTATTAGCATTATAAATGTAATTATTATCATTATCATTATAATCACCTTCTTTATTGTCACCAGTATCCTAAACATGTTTGACATCATCACTGTCACCGTCACTACCATCATAACCATTTATAAAATCATCAGTGTTATCATCACCACCACCACCACCACCCCCACCACAATCTTTAACTGGGTTGTCTAATGACAACAGCCCCTGTCCACATACCCTATTAGGGCATATGGACCCCATAGAGGTGGGAGCCCCTCTATGTGCGAGAATAGAGAGCCTCTCTGTAAAATCAGCTCCCATTCTAGTGGATCTGGCATGCCCATGCATTACATGGACAGCCATTCATTTGAACCTACATAGAAATATATGCCAAGTGGTGGCTTCCTTTGTAAAGCAACTCCTTTAGCATTATAACCATTGCGATCATTATATTTGCTTCTCTGGTCAACAGTAATAGAGTTATTGTTTGAATCTTGCCTGTCAGTCACTTATTATTTTTTTCATCTTCAAGAGGATCTGTCACCTCTCCTGACATAGTAGTATTAAACAAAGTAGTAAGGATGCACTCCAAATCGTTGGTGCTATTGAGGTTCGGGTTGTACCAGACGCTACCAGACGCTCAGTATTACATTATACCTCTCCAAAATTATATGCAGATACTTACCTACAGGGGTGATTGATCTTTACATGTCTCCACACCTGGACTATATGCAGCGAATGTGAGAAAGGCCTTGGTTGGGCCGAAACGTCAAATCTAATACTTATCGCTTGCATTAAAAAATCTTTTCTGTTCTTTACATATACTGAACCATGTGGATTGAATGAAAAATAAATTATCTTTCCTTGGAATCAACAAAATCATTTGTTTCTAGAGTGCTTACAGGTTTTTCTATACCTCTCCTGACATGACTGATTTAGAAAATACTTGTGTTCCCCATGAAATGACAATTCTGGAGCATAGTTTCTTAGAACTGTGTGTTGTACCGTTATTTCTCCTAGAAAATGATAAATAAATTGACAGCTGGGCGTTATTAGTTGGGGGTGTGTCCCTACACAGACAGACACTGTCCAATCAATGCTGACAGTTCCAGACTGTGTACGGACACGCCCCATTGACAAGGGGAAGGATAACACCCAGTTGTCAATTTATTAATAAATTTCCAAGAGGACTAAAATAGGAATGGCAAAACACAGAGTTCTGTGAAAAGGTGTCCAGAATTGTAATTTCATGAGGAACACAAGTAGTTACTAAACAGACATGTCTGGAGAGCTTGACAGATTCTCTTTAACGAGAATGTCTGCAAAATCAATGTTCATGCATTTAAAAAAAATAAAAATCGAAATAGGTCAGAAATTCTGCGCTAATTATTTTTAAATATATATTTATAAAAGTTGGCTCTCAACTTAATGCAGCCATTGGACGGTACGTCGGTGCTTGAAACCTGTATAATTACACAGCTCCTATCCAACTCAATAATAAATAAGTATGCACTTAGCTCAAAAGCTCCCCTAGTGGTCGCTACAGGCAGCCGAAATTCTATCACTTAACTCTATAGTTGTGTAAAAGGAAGCAGGGACCTGGAGCTCTGTAACAAATACTAATCTCAGGCCCCCATTATTATATATTAGGAAATTAAGCCCTACCTAATTTTAGACCTAAAAATAAAGTTATGTTAAAAGGTTGATAGCATGTACACAATTTATAAAAGGGTATTTCAAAATCTTGATCTGATGTCCTAGCTAGAACTTTAACCCATCAGGTCTGTTGGCAAGGGGAGAATTATTTTGGATAAAAAATGTTTTTATCGTACTTCAGCCAATTTAGTGTGCAGTTTTACTTTTACGTTTGATCAAACTGCATTTTTACTCTATGTTATTATCACATCACAGTTTAATATGTGTTATTTCATTATTTATTACTCTATTTATTTTTCTTTTTGCTTTTAACATTATTTTAATTCAGATGTTTCTGGGTTGTAAAACACTTTATTGATCTTTACCCTTCTAACAGTATTTTTAAATATTTCCGAATGGACTATATATTGAATTGTAGGTATTTTGGTTATATCTAAATATGGATATATCTATTTTTTGTTGTATGATAGTTCAGCCTTTTTATTTATACTAAAAAGGCCTTTATTATTATTTGATTAATCTCCCAGGTATTCAAAGAAGCAGATGATGTCCGACACCTTGTGGTATGATTTATTTTGCTAACATACTGTATCTCCTTGTGACAATAACATTTTGGAAATTAAGTTTAAAAAATTACGGCTGTATGTTGTTGTCATTTGCAAAAGCACTAAGGGAGTATTTTAGTAACTTTTTCATGCCAGTTTTTTGGCATAAAAAAAGTCACAAATGGCACAAAAGTCGCAATGGGCAAGAAAATTGCTCATGTAATTTTTCTTAAAAGTGTGCGGAGCTTAGCAAAGAAGATGGGGCATCACGTAGCTCCACAAATTTACTATATTTTAACCCAGAAACAGGTGAAAATTGTAGTGCAGATCTACTCCAGCTCATAGCTGATAATGATGTGACTCTCTGTCAAATGGACAGCCAGAGATGCGCCTCTTAATAAATTAGGCACATCTTACTCCAGCGATCTGTATATTACGTCTGAAAACCTACACATAAAAAAACAAAAGTAAGGAGTGCTTCTACTGCTTTCAACCAGAAAAACAGGAGAAATAGGAATAATTATATTAGAATACACCACTTACTCACAGTGAGTGGTAGCGTCCTACCACTAACAAAATATCCACAGCCTTATTACTCCCTTCTTTTGACTTGCTACGATCCTCCAATTCTTTGGACTCCATAATATTCTATTCAAGAAAAAAGAAAAAGAGTTGGAGAGCACTGTCGGGCGCTGTACCGCACTGTATCCTATCCGATGGTGTTCTCCAACGGTTTTATTTTCTTGAATATCAAGTCTGAAACGCCAGCCTTAATAAATCTCCCCCTCAGGGTTTTTTCACAAGGTGCCAACTTATTACGATTTGTGCAGCAATTTTCACAAAACTCAAGGCAATAAACTTAATTTGACCACACCATCTGAATACACCCTAACTCAAACATCTTATAACCCAGGTGGGTCTTCTATTTGGCTAGGTTCACTCTGTCTGTTGACCTGTACAGCCTATACTGGTTGTAACCTGTTACCTTCTAAATATTACACAGGACATCCATGCTGTAGTAATGATTCTAGGGGAGAACACCTTCATAATACACCATGAAATGGAGCATGTTGTGATTTTTTTCATGCATAATACATGAGGAAAAAATATAAAAGCTAATACACGGAGGTAAAGTATTGCCCCATAGAGGTCCATGGGTGCAGCATTACAGATCTGTATAAACAGGGGCATAGCTATAGGAAGTCCTGAGGGTCACACTGTAGGTGGGGGGCCACTGTTAGGGATCTGTAATATAGACGTGTGAATGAGGCCTAAACATCAGTTTCTGTATTCACCCAACAGCCTTTTCCAAATAGTTTTGGGGTATTATCAATAAAATAAATTAGGTGCAAGGCAAAGTCCATCTAATAAAAACACAGGTGGTCTAAACAGATGGTACAGTAAATTCTGTAAAAGTGAAATCCAGAATACACTCCAGTACCATGATGATGGCCAAAGAAATGTTTAAATCTGAACTATATCTGTCTGACTAATTCTTTGATCAGCTAGGTTGTTTCACTGTCATTTTTGATACACAAGGATATTGTCACGATCTAGGGGTATGTGGATCCACTAGGCCGCTCCGCCTTAGCGTAGTGGCAGCTGGCCAAACAACAGTCTATACAGTCTATGCAAAAGTCCTATAGCTCGAGAGTACTTGTATGAGTCCAGATAGTAGCAGAGGCTTAGGCACGGGTAGAGCTTGATGTGGCCGATGTCCGCAGACATGGCCAATGTCAGCAGACGTGGCTGATGACAGCAGATGTAGCCGATGACAGCAGACGTGGCCGATGATAGCAGACGTGGCCGATGACAGCAGACATGGCCGATGATACACACAACTCCAACTAAAGGCTTAGGTACAGGAGACAATACAGCAACAGGATACAGGATACGGGAACACTGGGAGCAGGATACAACTAAGGGAGCATTTGCAATACGAAAGTGGGTAGACAACAACAATGCTCAGGCAAGGAATGGATGGGCGGAGCCCTTTTTATAGTCCAGGGTGATCTGGGGATTGGATAGGGAATTTTTAGTAAGCACGCGCCCTGGCCCTTTAAGGCCGAGGACAAGCGCGCGCACGCACCCTAACAGAAAGTCCAGAGCAGGACGGCCGCACAAGCTGGCGTCTCCTAGGAGGGAGATGCTGACAAGAGGACAGGAGCCTGCGGTCGCGGGCCTCCGACGGAGGTGAGCGGCGGCGATCTATTGACCGCAGCTGTAACAGTTATGCACATGAAAAATAAATAAATAAGGAAAAACAACGACCAATATAAATAGCATTTTGTTTGCAATGATTTACAATGAATTAATGGCGTTGATAATTAATGGCTTTCAGCATACAGCCGTACTTGTCAACCAGACTGTCTTTCAAAATCAGACAATAATCTTTTTTGGCCCCTCACTCATATTTTTCAAGCAGTCATCTGCATTGAGTTTGACCGTCCGGAGTCATTTAGAAAGAAAAAACAGAAACAGAGAATGAAGAGGGGTCACATTGATGTGTATATAAGCATAGTGATATGTCTATATACTAGTAGCTTTGTAAAAAAAAGTCCTATGTATATGCTATAAATTCTTGTATGTTACTTTCTCTTCCATTTGTAGGGAAATATCACCTTATTAAATGGTCTCTCCCCAAATTATTATTTATTTTGTAGACTCTTCCTCTTATTAAAAAATCTGATGAGAAAATTCTCAACAAAACATTTTCACCAATCTATCTGGAAAGGAAGTGGCAGGAATAGAATCAGCATCTTTAAGTTACACCAGAACAAATATTACGAGACCTTAATCTCCCTAATCTCAGACACTATATTGTAGCGGCAAATTTACGCTATGCCTTAGACTGGATCGGTAAATGTCTAAATTCAATAATTTCCTTGTTGATGAGGTATTTACCTTACCGGCTAACCCAGTTGCATTGCTGCAGTACTCAAATAATGAGATAATACTATTTTAGAGACAATCCCCTTATTTGGACTCCAACACAGCGCTGGCGGATATTCTTATATTTTTACACTCCTTCCTGGAAGTTAAATCACCACCTATGTATAGATTACTCGCTACACAAAAGTGGATCTATCTTGCAAATTTTCTAAATGATCCAGGCAAAGCCTTGACATATACAGAGGCTGTTTTTTTCATTTTCAGTCTTAACAGGTCAGATATTCACTTATTTAAATTTTTTAAATGAATTCCTAGTTACTCAAGAGCGCACCCACTGGACCTCTTGAGTAACAAACCCAGAAAAGAATTATTTTCTATTAGATTTATACAGAAAGTTATCAAACCCACAATTAATTGGGCAAATTCCCCCACAAGTCCAATCAAATGGGTCAGTCAAATAGACAACTTAGACATAAAACAAATCTCGGTTGTTACTTAGAAAATATACGCAATGATGCTTACAAACTGTGTCTCGAATGATTATACATAGAGCCAATATATATCCAGTCATACAATTCAAAATGTCCAACATTACATACTCATGCCCCCACTGCCTTCAGGATTGCCCTGTCTGGGAGGACTTGATACCCAAAGACTTGATTCGGAGTAGCAGTCCATCTGACTCCGACATGGGTATTGTTCAACATATTAGACAAAAAATTTCAGACGAATATAGTCACACTGAGAAAGGAATATTCTTTATTTGGGCTGCAGAAGTATTCTTTACTTTGGGCACAGCCTACCCCTTCAACCATGGGCTTAATAATTTATAAAATAACATCTCTATATGACATAAATTGGACGAAGACAATTACAAATTAAGAAAAACTCACGAAAAAAATCTTCTTAACATGGGGAAAATGTATTGAGACGTGTCCAATTGCAACAAAGCAGGCTTTAATAGGCAGCGTTAAATTAACTTCATGGTATATGAAAGAATAGATGCGTGGAAAGGAACCAATTCAAATTTGATTTAATATAGTTTCTATATCCGACAGTCGATGCTTTAATGTGATTGTTAATCGTTACTACTTGTGATGCACAGGAAAGGTAAGGCGGTGGGTGGCAGAGTATCTTTGGTTCTTTTAAAATGAACAATTCTTAGTCTCTTTTTGCTTTCACGCTCACCTTGTCGCAATGTTTGGAAGACATTCTTTGATATACTGTTTGTCATTTTACTTGCATCTTCAGTGACCTAATAAAAGGAATGTTAAAAAAAAAAAAAAAGTGCGCTATACAAGCCCTGTCCTGACAAAGGCATGCCCATTATTGATGGAGGTGCTGGTCACCAGTTGCTTTATAAAATGAATCTTTTCGCTTTGGACTCAATCTATCGGTCTCTTTCCAGCGGCAGTGGCCCTGGTCCCATGACTGTTGCACTTCCCTGTTCACACAGTGCGGCGAGTATCCCCCTGTAACTGCCTCAAGGTGGAGCAGCAGTCGGTTTATCGATAACCTTACATAGAGTTGTGCCTATACATGCATTCTTAGGAGAGCATTCACACAGGGATAGTTGTAACAATTGAATTTAGGTTTAAGATTCACAGGTATGATTTGCCCTTTGGAGACTCAATAGAAAAGATAATTATTAAAGATTATTTCATCTTTTGCTGCATTATTTTCCTAGGAAATGCAGTTTAAAGGTTACACTCAAAGGCAATCTAGTTCTGTACGAAATCTAAAGAGATGTGTTCATTTAATAAAAAAACAACTATAATGTGAACATGAAAAATAATGTTTTAAATGTTTCAATTTACAGAGAAAATGTGTTTATCAAGCCAGCTATTCTTCCGCCACTAAAAGGAAAATTGACAATGTTGATTTATTGAGTGGAGCAACATTCAAGATAAAATCAATCTTGTCAAAACAACATTGCCTGGCATAGAGGAAGGAGAAAAGAGGGACGGAGACAGAATAAATCGAGGTAAACAGATTCAGCTATAAAACAAGCCTGTCTTTTCTGAAGAAATGATCCATATATCATCCAATTCTTCTCCAATGCTGGTTAACACCTTCCCCTTAGACAATCTCTTCTATCATGTTCCATCTATTGCTCCCCAGTTTGTTAGCTCCTTCCATCTCCTTCATATGTTCCTCTATCTCCTTTTTGTTCCTTGTGATGTTAATTATATTCCACTTCTCACCTTCCTTGTCTGTATCTCAGTCTCCCAATGTCTTACCTTTGTCTTCCTATCTCATTCATCAAATGTATTTTTACAAGTTTACAGGAATAACTGTTATTCTTAGTACAACTCTTGAAGTTTTGTATATTCATCCACATACCGCTCTTTTTACTGTATGATTGCGAATGACCTTGGAAGATAAAGCCTCATGCACTCGACAGATCCACGTGCATGGAGCCTGAGTGGCGGCACAGGGAGTTTTTATGGCGCCATACTACACAGAGATAGGCACTTAGTGTGCCATTGTATGGGGCCATTGTATGGGGCCATCATACGGCACTGTGTTACAGAAAATAACTTTGTTATATGGCATCCAATGGAACATGCTGCAATTTTTTTTATGAAATTGGAGGCATAGGGAGGTACAATATAGCCCTATAGACGTCTACATATTGGAGCACGCTAGGAGCTGTAATATAGCTGTGTGATTGAGTTCTAAGGCTGTATCCAGTAGGAAGAAAAAGGGGGACGGAAAGATCCAAGGGCGCAGCCGTGTAGGAAATAAGTTTTAATTGTACATAAACTCCTACTGGATTCGCATAGCGGAGATTGTTCCTAAACTTCCGGATCGGAAATTGGGCTGCAACCAACTTCTACAAGGGCATTTTGGATACGGATTTTTGGATGTTATGCTCCCAGCATAACACCATCAGGTCAGCATAATTGACCATTCTTTTCTTTCCCGTGATTACACAGGTTCATGCACGATGTGCGCTTTGTTTTTATCTTTCTCTATAGCGTGAGTTCAAAGGCTGGGTATTCTGGGATCTGGGGGGAGGGAGCCAAAGCGAAAATTACTAATAGGGTTCAAAGGGCATCCTAGGAAGGGAAAGGTTAGTAAAGTTAGTAAACTATCTTTGGGAATGTTTTCTTTGGGAAACCTATTATATTTAGCGCTTTCCAAAAGGTCATCTAAACTTATAATCTTTAATTTTACAAATCGATAGATATGAGATGGATATATGGATGGATGGATAGACAGGAGATAGATAGAAGATAAGATCGATCGATAGATAGATAGATAGATGATAGATAGATAGATAGATAGGAGATAGATAGAAAGAAAGAAAGATAGAAAGAAAGAAAGATAGATAGATCGATCGATCAATAGATAGTTATTAAGATGGAAAGGACACAAAAAAACAGAGATAGTAAGAGAGATTAAATATATGATCTCCCTTGAAATAACAGAATCAATTAGTAAGTGTTAGGGTATGTTCACACGGTCTATTTTCGACCGTTTTTCGGGCCGTAAACGCCCGAAAAATGGCCAAAAAATCGGAAGCAGAACGCCTCCAAACCTCAGCCTATTGATTTCAATGGGAAAACGGTGTTCTGTACCGACGGAGCATTTTTCGCGGCGTTTTTTTACGTGTAAAAAGACGGCTGCGAAAAAGAAGTGCAGGACACTTCTTGGGACGTTTTTGGAGCCGTTTTCCATAGACTCTATTGAAAAAAGCTCCAAAAACTGGAAAAACTCCGCGAAAATCGCGAGTGGCACAAAAAAACTACTGAAAATCAGGAGCTGTTTTCTCCTGAAAACAGCTCTGTATTTTGAGACGTTTTAGACTCTGTGTGTGAACATACCCTTAAAATGCAGGTGTGCAGAAACAAGGAAACACATTCTTGGGATGTTGCTTGCATCCAGTGGAGAGCCAGGTAAGCGATAAACATCAATCACATAATGGAGAAAGATTGTTATTCTGGTCACCAGTCCCCTTTTTTTGGTTCCAAACTGGCATCTTCAATGTTTAGTAAATAACCGGGATTTTTGTGCTGGTAAAATAGATTAATGGCCCCAGTTTAACTAATATGCAGATCAGACTGTATTATATACCAGCTGTTGCCTCTGAAATAACACCAGCCTCCACTCCAGGGATTAGAAAGATTTGGCAAAGCGCGTGATACAGGAATATCTACAAATAGGAGATGGCATCAATCATAGAACATCTCAGTCCTCTGGCTTTATTTTAAGAACTGCTCAGATTAAGATGGTTGTGATAGGAACATGAATCCTATCATTTTACTTCTCTCACACACATAAACTGTTGCTAAGAAATAATTGCTCACTCATTCTGTTCTAATCTTTCAGATAATTCATTTTGTATGCACAGGGGACATTCAAATATTGAAATCATAAACAATATAGATATAAATCTCAATATTCCATAACAAAAATAGCTAAAATGTATCATGTAATGTATTGGAAGATCTTATATATAAAAGACACAATTAAGTTAAAATCATTGCTATTATTTCACTCATGACCGCGATTTATGTTACACCATGACTTGTGCTGAGCAATGCCAGGAACAGATTGGTACAGTAGCATGGCTGTATTCCAAGTCGGAGTTGTGTGACTCTTGCATTGTTGCCAAGGCTGCATGAAATTCAACACTAATGTAAATTGGATAATATACTAATGTCACACAACTGCATCATGCAAGGAAAAAGTTAAGGTCATGTTACACGGCCCAAAATGGGCCATGAAAACAAGTGCCGATCAATGAGGCAGCTCATTGATTGCCGCTTGTTTGCTCCTTTCTTTTGAAGAAGCATGACTGGTTATGTATGGGAGCAAGCGATCTTTACTACGATTGCTCGTCATCATGCATTCCATAATGTTGGCAGCACATCTCCCTGTCTACACAGGCGGAGGTGCTGCCGACAACGATAATATGTTCTGCTGCATAAATGATACGATCAGCCGATGAATGAACATTTGCTAGCTCATCGGCTGATAGTTGTCCTGTTTACACAGGACAATGATCGGGAATGAGCGTTCATATGAACACTCATGTGCCCGATCATTGGCCATGTAAAAGGAACCTTACTTAATTTCGATGCATACGCATTTTTCATGGCGCTGCATCAGAATAAATAAATAGAGCTAGGAGCAGCCCTGCTCGAATGGGCGAGATCGATATCAGTATCGATCTCACCAGTTTAACCCCTCAGATACAGTACTCAATAGCGAGTGCTGCATCAGAGTGGTTTTGGAGAGAGGGAGCTCCGTCTCTCACCCCACCGGCATCCTGCATGTGATCATAGAGTGCTGGTGTGTTCTATGGCAGCCGGGGGGCCTAATAAAGGCCCCCAGGTCTGCCACTAGTTACGCCTGCTAGGCCATGCCAGAGGCATGGCCTAGCAGATGACTGTCCATTTTACACGGACAGGCAAGTAATACGCTACAATACAAAAATATTGCAGTGTATTATAAAAGCGATCAGTCGATCGCATAGTGAAGTCCCCTAGTGGGAGTAGTAGAAACAAAGTTTAATAAAGTTAAGAAAAAAAAAATAAGTGAAAAAAAAAATGTTAAACCCACCTTTTCCCTTTACAAAATGCATTATTATTTAAAAAAAACGAAAAAAAGTTAAACATATTTGGTATAGCCGCGTCCATAACGACCCCAACTATAAGGTTGTTACATTATTAAACCCGCGCGGTGAACGCTGTAAAAAATAAAATAGAAGAACAATGAAAAAATAGATGTTTTCTGTGAATACTGCCTTAAAAAAAACTTTGATTAAAAAGTGATCAAAAAGTCACATCTACTCCAAAATGGTACCAATAGAAACTGCAAGTTGTCCCGCAAAACAAAAGCCCTCATACAGCTGCATCGGCTGAAAAATAAAAAAGTTATGGCTCTTGTAATATAGAGACACAAAAACAAATAATTTTGAAAAAAAGTGTTTTTACTGTGTAAAAGTAGTAAAACATACAAAATGTCTATAAATTTGGTATCGTTGTAATCGTAACAACCCGCTGAATAAATTTATTGTGTTATTTATACCACTCGGTAAACGGCGTAAATTAAGGGTGCAAAAAAGTGTGGCGAAATTGCTGTTTTTTTTCTATTCCTCCCCAAAAAAGTTACTTAAAGTTAATCAATAATATATATATGAACCCCAAAATGGTGCTATTAAAAATACAACTTGTCCCGCAAAAAACAAGACCTTATACAGCTAAGTCGTCGCAAAAATAAAAAAGTTATAGCTCTTTAAATGAGACGATGGAAAAACTTTAAAAATAGCTCGGTCATGAAGGCCTTAAATAGGTTAATCACAAATTTCCCTGCTTTTCTTTTGTACAATTTCTAATAGTTAAATACCACTTATCGTGATAGATGTGCTCAGATTTATCCTGCTCTTTTCCCACTTAGTAGCAGGTCTTTTATATGGTTTATGGTTTGTATTTCATATGCTAAAGATCCCTTGTCTGGTTCTTAATGTTCCAAGTGATAGGGAAATAAATGCAGGCCTTGGCTCTTATAGGATTTCTTGAATTTGCTCCCTAAAGAACTTTTTTTACTGTTAGGGTTTGTTGTTGATGTGAGCAAAATATTGGCTGCTTATCAAATATTTGTTCAATAGAAGAATCTTGCTATGTGGCTTTTTTCCTACAAACCAAGCCATCCGCAGGAGTAGCAGATTGATTTGAATTGTGCTCAGCATATGATTTCCTATCCTTTACATTTGTTGAAGTGGAAAGTAAGTCAGAGAAAAATGCCTTAATGGTACTTTTCATCACTTCAAAACCTGTGGTGCAGTTCCTTTTACTAAGTAAAGTATTTTCTATTGGCTCTTTTTAATCCCTGCCGGACAAAGTTTATTTCAGACCGCTATGTTTAGCAATCTTCGTCCTTAATTTCCTTTCATTGATATAACATTCACTATATTGACAACCATTCCTATAATGACGGGATTTGAACTCCTGGTTCCCCGGCAGTAGCTGTACTCATTGTGCCATTATGGACTTTAGAGAGTGCTACTGCTGAAAATACTACTAGCTAAACGTCACCAGCGAAACGCGCGTCGGGTCTGGCAGCGGTCTCCCCTCCCGGTCCTGATCTCCTGCTCATTTTCCACTATGTAGGTGTAGGTATACTGCTCATTAGTTTGCCTATGACTGCACTTTGCATGTATATTTTTTTAGGTATCTATCTGTGCAAATGTACTATGCTTAGCACCTGCCTAATAATATTGATTTATGCTCTTTGTGGGATCTTGTGACCATTTTAACATCTGGGGGACCAGGCTGCTTTTATGTTCGGATTCCATCTCTTTATGAGGGTTCATTCTTTTTACTGTGTATAGTTGTAATGTGTTTTCTGTGTATTTTTGACTGAAATAAAGATTGTTTGTAATTTTGCAAATACTTGGTCGTGACTTTTCTTCTCTTTCTGGTTTATTATATCAGTCACTGTGACCATTGCCACAATTTTGGGCATTGCTCGGTTTACGATCTCATTCTATAGCACCAATACATATCTGCACTTGTTCTACTATGCAAGACTTTGAGGCTGGTGGAAATGCCATGGACAGAGCCTTTGCTCATAACAATAATATTGCATTGTTGACAAAGTTAACACCAGTAGACACTGAAACAGTTTATGGGTCAGTAACATCAGAGCCTGTTACTCATGAAACTACACATCTTTAAGTTATTATCAAGCCTGATCATCAAGAAGTTATTAATTTCCAACTGACTGCTTATACAAAATTTCCTGTTTTTTTGGGAATTCCTTGCCATCCTACTCAATATCCATCCATCAATTGGAAACACGTTTTATACATTTTCCTTCTAAATATTGTCAGCTAAACTGTCTGCCTAAACTACTTCTTTTCTGCCTGAGAGCACATACATTTCTGATATTTCTGTTGAAGACTCATTACCGTCATATGTCTGTGTTAAAATAGTGCAGATAAGCTTCCTCCACATGGTTCATATGATTGCCCAATATAATTGTTGCCCGAAGTAAAAATATACTTAGGTTGTATCTACTCTCTTTCTGAATCAGAACTGATGTCTTTATGGGGGATATTTGGCTAATAATAATAATAATTTAAAAAAAAATAATTTATCTGGCCATCTATATTTCCTGCTGGAGCACCTTTGTTTTTTGTTGAGCAGAAAGATTCTGTTTTAGGTCCCTGCATTGACTATAGAGAGCTTAATAAGGTCACAGTTAAAAAAAAACAACAATATCCACTTCTTATAATTCCAGAAGTACTTCAAAGGCTTCGTACAGCTAAAATATTTAGTAAGCTTGATCCAAGAAGAGCATATAACATTGTTCAAATCCGTCCTGGGGATGAAAAGAAGACTGTCTTCAGGTCACGGTATGCACACTTGTATGTATCTTGCAATGTATTTTGGACTTTGTAATGCCCAAACCACTCTCCAACATTTTATCAATGATGTTTTAAGTGACTTTTTGGATCAATTTGTAATAGCTTACCTAGATGATATCTTAATTTTTCAGACAATCTTGAGAAGCATCACAAATATGTCTGCACCATACTACAAAGTCTTCAAGAACATTGCTCAAACAATAAACTGGAGAAACGTGAGTTTGAACAGACTACAATTAAATTTTTGGGGTACATTATATTTCCAGAAGGTCTGAGCATGGACCCTAGGTAAATCAAGACTTTTGGTGATCGGCCAACCCCAAAATGAAATAGAAATTCAGAGATTTATTGTTTTTGCTAAATTCTACAGAAAGTAGAATTGAGACTTCTCCAAGATCATAGTACTCAATCACTCAACCCACAAAAAAGAATGTTCACTTTACTTGGAGACCTGAGGCTCAGGAGGACTTCATTCATTAAAGACTCTCTTTACATCAGCGCCCAGAATAATGTATCCAAATTAAGTGTTACCTTTCACTGTTGAGGTTGATGCATCTGATTCTGCAGTAAGGGCAGTACTGTGTCAGAAGAAAAGATGTTGTTACACCCTTGTGCAAAGAACTATGATATCGGAAATAAAAAACTGCTAGCGATAAGAAATGCATTTCCTGAGTGGAGTCAACTTTTAGGGGAAACTGCTAATTCTGTAAATGTATTTACTGATTATAGTAATCTGAAATTCATCTGTGATGCCAAAGTTTATCCTCCAGACCGGACTGGAGGAAGCAGGCAGTTCATGGTAAGTTTGAACGTCTTTTTTTATTCACAGGTTGGTGTATATTGTGATCGGCATTCACTGTCGAGGGTGCTGAAAGAGTTACTGCCGATCAGTTAGCTCTTTCAGCACCTTGGACAGTGACGGGCGTAGACTACCTCATCTCTATGATGGCGGCTGCGTGAAAATCACGCAGCCGCGCATCATACACGGATGACACACGGAGCTGTCAAATGCCTTTTGCGCGCGCAAAACGCAGCGTTTTTTGCGCGCGCAAAACGCACACGCTCGTGTAAATCCGGCCTCAGGATGAGTGTAAAAATTACTCATTGCACAGTCATCCTCCAAGAAATGTCCATCTCTTCTACAAAGATGGATTTTGGATGCGATTTCCTTGTTTATATGTACCAGAAATTGCAGGACTTGATGTTCTAAAATTAGTCCACGATTCTAAGCTAGCTGGATATTTAGGCATTAAAAACACTCAAGAACTTCTTTCCTGTTCTTTTTGATGGCCAAGCTTTAAGAAGGATATTTAAAAAATGTTTTTGTTCAAATGTGGTTTGTGTTGAAAAGGAAACGATGCTCTTCTCCTTTTAGGTTTGCTACAGGCGCTCCCCATTTCATCTCGCCCTTAGGGCTGAGTTTTAATGGCTTTTGTGGTTGACCTACATCATCAGAAATTAATTAATAAATCCAGATGGCCTATTTTATTCCAATCAAAGGAATACCCACTGCGGAACAAACTGCTGAACTACTGCTACAGTAAGTATTCAAATTACATGACATTCCAGATCTCTGTTTGAGGGGTACAGTTCACTTCCAAATTCTAGATTTTTTTTTACCCAGCTCTTGGGATAAGAATAAATTTGTCTTCTACCTTTTATCCCAAATCAAACGGTCAAACTTCAAGAACTAGTCATACTCTTGAAAAGTACCTTCAATGCCTTATTAATTATCTTCAGGATGACTGGTTGGATTACTTACCCACAGTTGAGTTTGCATATAATAACTACGAGCATAGTTCCACATCACAAAGTCCTTTCTATGCTAATACAGGACTAAACTAAGTATTCATTCCTGATTTACCAAATTTCTATCTCTCTTCTAGCAGTGACTGAATTCTTGACGACATTACAAAAGTTTTGAGCAAAGCTTGTTGAAAGTGTGCATGCACAAAAACAACTTAAAGAGGCTGATGGTAAACATTGCATAGCATTTCCGGCTTTCATGTAGGGGGACAAAGGATGGCTTTTCACAAAAAAAAAGTCAACTTAAAATACCTTCTCCGAAAATGGGCCAGAGTTATGTCAAATTTCTGCTCAAATTAATAAAGTACCTTTTTGTTTAAAACTTCCTGAGACTTTGAAGGTGCATCCTGTGGCTTTCTTTAAAATATTTCAGGAAAATCCTTTTACAGGTTGAATGTTCATGGAGAAGATAAATATATATTGTTGACAAGATCTTGGACTCCAGTAGAAGTAAAGTAAATAAAGTGGAAGGGGTATCGCTCTAAGGAGAATTCATGGAAACCAGAAGAAAATATTTATGCTCTTAAGCTTACATATAAATGTAATCAGAGATGTCCTAACAAGCTAGCACCGAGGACGTCCTGAAAGAAGGGGAGCACTGTCAGGATTTAAACCCAGAAACTCCTTTTTCCCAGGCAGTATCTCTTCTCATTGAGCTATCAGGAATGTTAGACAGCTCTACTGCTGAATCTGTTCACTAGCTTCTCTTAATTCTTAATTGCCTAATTAGTTTCATCCTTTTGGCTTCCTATCTTAGCCTGAATCTTGTGCTTCCTCCTTGCCAGACTTCCTGCATCTAGTTTAGCTCAATGCTGCCTGTGCACCAACTTTTGCTGCTTATCTGTGTACCAAACTTGGATTGTTTCCTGATCATGTCTCTGCCTAATACTACAAACTATTGCCACTCTTTTGTGTATCAAACTTAGATTATTTCCTGATCGTGTTTCTGACATGTGTTAAAAAATAATCCTGCTTATATATTTACTGAACTTGGATTGTTTCCTGATCAAGTCCATGCCTCACACTACAAATGGTGTACCTGTGTACTAAACTTGGAGTTTCACGCTACAAACTGTTGCCATTTCTCTGGTCCAAACCTAGACTATTAATTGACTACTCTTGCTATTATCATCCTCCTGCCTGAGGGTTTCAGCCACTGAACTCCGAATTTGCTACAGACCTTGACATATACCTATTATTACAATAAAATATAATTGTTTTGTATAAGCTGCTGATGTATACTAATACTACTACTACTGATTTATAATTATTATTATTTTTTATAACATTAAGTACACATTGAAGTCTTTCTTGTTTGCTATACAATGTCTATTCCAAGGCTTCAATTTAACGCATAACTTACAATCTTCCTTGCTCAGGGATTTTCTTGTATAGTTTTCTATGCTTTGTGCTTTAAGAGCAGAAAACCTCAAGAACATGCCTGTGTAGTCTGGAGAGGCAGTACATTGTACAGCAAAAATATATTTTACTGCCTACTTCAATACTTAGGGCACGGCCAGACGTAGCAGAGTTTTTCCGCTGCCAATGTTGGTGCAGATTTGGGGCAATTATGCAATGAATCTGCACCAACATTTGCATATTTGACAGGTAATTCAGACATTGCAGAAAAGGCAGCGGACTTGCAAAATATTTTAGTTTTTGCATTGCAAAGGCTGAAATCCGCAGTAAAATTCCGCTTCTTCTCCGCAACAGACAGTGCATGCTGCAGAGGGAAAATGCCGCACCGCAGCCTATGGTCCGCAGCGGAGTTTTCCGCCACGTCTGAACTAACTTGCCTAAAAATTTATTGAAACAACTGTAAAAAACGGCCGCTGGAGAATTCCACTGCGGACTGTCCGCAGCAGAATTCCACAGCAATTCCGCCACATCTGGCCCCACCCTTATAGCCACTAGTATTGGAATGTTGGCCACACAGACAGGAAGATAAGTGGCTGTTAGGCAATCGAAGTTCACATATACTCACTGCAGTAGAGTTTAAATAAATAGGAACGAGTAGTAATGGATATATAAGTTCTTGTAGCACAATACCACTGTGAGAAGTAAGCCATCAGAATTTAACAATCTTTAACAACATTAGAGTAATATTTCCATTGATCTGTATGGAGTAAAATAACGTAGTATCTACTTTCCTCATGTGTGACTTCTTATTATTGTGTAGCATAACACCCTTGAGCACAGAATCATATAGCACAAATTGCTATTAAGTTTTACCCTGCAGCACAAGGTGTAAATACCTCTTTAACATCTGGCCATTGCAGTAACATACACAAATAAAATCCAATATGTGTACAGCTACCATAATATAACTACATATGCACCATTGTTTGATGAATAGACATGTTTGCGGATTTGTGCTACTTTATGGTGTGCAAAATACAGAAATGAATTTAATCAGAACACAATGGTTGCATTTTGGTGTTCATAACATTCAACATTGAGTACATCAATTCTGTTTTATTGTGGTACAAGAAATACAGAAGAAGAACATACCAGTGATGCTGTACTACTAAGGCACTTGGTTTAATATAATGGCACTTCTGTCACAGAGAGGAAAATATGTTTTGAAGAATCATTGCTGTTAAAGAAATAAAAGGGTGAAAGAAGAAGGAATTGCTGTTATACCAGTACCACTGCAGCTCCACGCCATAGATAATGGTACTTGAAAAAGGAATTGATAAAAAAAAAGGCGTTTGTGTCTCTATTTTTGACAATAAGTGAATGAGGCTGCAATACCGGACACAGCTCATGAACGAGTGGCGCTGTTTCTGGAAAAAAATTATTTTTAAAGGGAGCCTGTGACCTCTTTCCTGTCATCTAGATCTCTCACACTGCCATGTACATTCTGGGAATATAAGTGAGTCCCCACTATCGATCCCACATAATGTTGCACAATACCTCTGCAATTACATTAAAACGTTTTTGCATGCCTGAGATGTGCCCCCTGGGATGAGGAAGAGTCTGAGGTACTTTATTCATGAGCATGTCAATCAATAGACTGGACACAAAGCTACATGAAACTTTAATGAATATGCCGGACTCTTCCTGGTCCAAGTGGACACATCTCAGGAAATTTACATACAGACCGGAAAAACGTTATAACGTATTTGCAGAGGAATTTTGTATCATTTATGGGATCAATAAATCCAATTCCGAACATGTTTATTCGAATGGTGAGTGGCTTTTCCATTGAGAACAAAGGATTGAGTATTATGAAATGCAACATGCCCGATCCTTCTTTCACCGATGCAGGGTAACTGTCAGCTAAATTCATACACATTAAATCATTGACTGATCCTGAAGACATTAGCAGGTTCGGCAAACATTATGCCATCCCGGTGCCCATGACGTGAAAAGAACCAGTATATATTAATCATCTGGCATCAGTTATGGGTAAGTGGACGTAGGAAACAGTGATTGAGAATAGTAGTCAACTTTCTGATTGTCCTATTCCAGGGTCATACTGGATCAAATATTCTACTAAGAGAAAAGATAGAGTTTGGTTATTTATGGTCCTGTAAAAAGAAAAAGCAAACATACCCAGATTAAGTGTTTTTGTCTTATTGGAAATTCTCAGCAGAAAGCTTCAAGCAGATCACATTGGGAATGAGAATGGCATAGGCTATTCCATTAGTTACTAGCCCTGCTGTTTCTGGAGAAGGAAAGATTCGCATGCAGTCTTCTGTATAATTACACTGTCTGCATTCTAAGCTGGATATAACTGCTTTCTACAAAATATTGTTTTTCGACAGAAGTCGGGTCAGACTTGACAGCATATTAAGTGCAGCACTGCTGTGTCAGAAATGGAGACAATGTCCAAGTCTGAAGAACAATTCTTATCTCAAGATAGCGGAGTTCTACTGAAATGAAGTGGAGGTAAGATGTTTTATAATGCCAGTCCCAATGTCTACGGCAAATTGCCTTTCATTTAATGATTGTTTTTAGCATTTCTGTCTGGCATACAAGACATTGTTAGACATAATAGTAATTTTGATGGCTTTCGCTAGGCTTGCATTTTAGACATACACAAACCCTATAAAAACAAAGCAAATGTCCTATTCAAAAGCAATTAGATTGTCATTTTAATAGTTGTCCTCTTCTGTCAAGCGGTTAAAGGAGCTGTCTCATGAAGAAAACCCCATTCTAAATTAATATCTTAGAGGGGGGGGGGGGATGCTCAGAACTACACTCTATCGACCAGAGAGAAGAGAAGCTGTAAACTGAAGCTCTAGCTCTACTAGACCCAACCTCACGTATTACAACCTAGACCCAACCTCATGTATTTACCATTAATTTCAATAGCTGCCATGTAATATTACATTTTCCCATCAGTGGCTGCAGCAGGGAAAATGTATCCGGCGGTTTCGAAAGCCAGATTCGTAATGATTAGCTGATTACGGAATATGTTGGCTCTATACAAGCAACAGGAAATAAATCAATAAATTACAGGACCAGAAGCAATCTGAAAAAAAGGGTTGTTGTGATGAGACACCCCCTTTAAAAATTCTATCAATTTGCGTGACGATCAATATGGCCACCCAGGCTCCCTAGAGTCAAAATTGGCAAATCCTAATTGTGCAGTTATATGGAGCGGGACATGTATTGATGCATAACTTTCAGTTTTGCCATACAGGAATCTAAGAACTTTAGATAAAATTCCCTTGTAGCCATATTGATTTCCATTCAGCTTTCCTTGAGATAGAGTTTAGTTAAGTTAAGAGGCCACATGAGATGGGCATCTCAGTCCCAAAGCATGTACTAGGGACCTGTTCAAACATTTTAAAAAAACAAGCATACTGTAGGAATTGCCCAATTGGCCAGAGAAGTGATTGAATGATTGTTGATCATTTATAAGAAAGTGATATTGTAATAATTGAAACTATTCTAATGCTCCTATGTTCTCTTGTTTATTCAGAACCCTCATTTTGACCTCTGCAGGAAATGCATAGGATTTATATGTAACAGTGAATCACATGGAGCCTTCTTTATTGTGTTTGCTATTGTGATATCTCGTCCTTTTTTATTCTTTTCATTTATGTCTAAGCTTTTACATTGGACCTCTTCAGTGGATCTCATGTCACCAGAAATTTAGAGTATACAAGCTTTAATATGCTCACTGTAAATTCAGGTTTATAATCTGACCTGATGTCAATTTACCTGATGCTCAAGGGTGCTGGTTCTCATTGAAGAGTGACACAGCTGGTATAGCGTCTTACAGGCAATGCTTCAATGGAAAAAGGTATGTAAATTAGCTATCCACTGAAAACCATCTCTAGTGTCACCTAATGAAGGTTGCGTCCCTGTAAATCAATGGCTGACCCATAGAAAAACCTTGAAATACAACCAGGGATTTTAGCCAAGCCAGAGTCTCCAACGAAAGGAATAGAAGCCCATCTGTAGTCAGCTGTTTCAGGGTTTTTGCCCCTCATCGGTACAGAACAGGGTGCTGGATGAGAGTCTTTCATGTAGCGCTCATGGGTTGCTGGTTCTCATTGATTGAGACGCAGTTGGTCTTACAGGCAGTGATCCATTGGAAAAAAATATGCAAATTAGGTCTCCTCCAGAAAAAGAGAAACCATCTCTCTATTGCCTCTAGTGTTTTGTACTGACGAGTGGCAAAAACCCTGAAACAGTTGTGTACAGTTGGGTTTCTCTTCCTTTTGGAGGAAACTCTGGCTTGGCTAAAATCCATTGTTGTGTATTTTATGGGTCGGACATTGACTTACAGGGAGGCTACGTCCAATGGATTGGACGAGAGAGATGGTTTCCCCACCTCTGGAGGAGAGCTAATTTGCAAACTCACTTGATCTACTGCAACTACTTTTCCATAAGTTTTATACCATCCACACTGATAAATTGTTGTTTGTTCATCTCTTACATTTTCCTGCATATAACAATATCAGGTCTGGGTAATTATGAGAATACACATTTATTATCAGATTAGTGGTAACATTTTAAATAATATATTGAATGAAAATGTACAATATAATACAGATCTGGGGCATGTTTACCTTAACGGGTTATCCACTTTGGATAATACTTTTTTTTTTTCTGTTTTTAGTAGGGTTCCCTCGCTGATGAGATGATCACAGTATCTCACAATGCTGGGTATAATCTGGAGGAAGCCCGGCAGAAAGTGCTCCGTTTTACTGCAGGTAAAAGAAAGTATTACTTTGTGCCCATTGAAATAAATATGCTGTCCGTATAATGCGAAGATGTGCTGGGTCTCTACTGATGTTTTCTTATGTGGTAGAGGGGCCTTTGGTATGCATCATTTGACATTCATTGCTGTAACTCCATGCCCACTTACTATACAAATAACAGGTCATCTTTTGAGCTTTTTCTAATTACTGGCACCGTATTTTTGTGATGTTTTGCTCTGAGATCTAATCTTGTTCCCCTCAATTTGTAAATTTCTGTATATTGTTGCTTTCCTCTGGCAAACCTTGGTTTCTAAAGATTTCTTTACTGGCACAGTCTACAAACCCTTCAGAAGTTTTGCAGCTGAACTTAATATAACGGAATATAATAGTAATTCTGTCATATAAAATACATGTAATAGGGCACACTGTTAGATGTAAATGGTTCTGAATGATATACAGAACTTTTTGGATATATAACGGCTGAGCTATCATTATCAAAATTTATGCTACTAATTCTAGATATTTACTTTCTATATTTTCCTGTATTTCGTTAAAAAAGCCTGATGGATACCAAGTGAAGTATAGCACCACAAAATCTTGTATTATTTGAGCCTCGTGATCTGGAGATCTGAGGGATCTCGGTACCTGCTTGTTAACATTATTGTCTGGACAGAGTTGCATCACGATCCGCTTTGTATTCAGTTTTCTCATGATAGAAAGCTTTAGATATTACAAGATTACAGGAGGAAATATTTCTTTATACATATCACTGGGCCTTCAGTGGCACCATTTAGGCTTCATCTAGGCTTCGCATTACAAGAGGAAAGATGCGGGAAGAATCCTCAATATCTCTGCATCATTGGCAAGGTATCTGACCAAATTCTGAATTTGTACTCTTAATCTCAAAAGCTTGGTGCCATCTGCACAACCACTTCCTAGAATGAAGTCAGGCCTGGTCTCTCTATTTCTTGGAGATCAGCCGTCAACATTGGGGAAAACTGCAGGTGAAAATATAGTATTACATAGCATCCAACAAAACAAATGGGTTACCTTGCAATACATTGGTTCATTGAGTATGCCAGAGTGGGAGCTGCAATGGAGGACCCAGTCTATGAAGTCCAGGACATATGTACAAAGGTTGTACCAATAGGATAAGCCCTTTAAGATACAACCGGGCAGATGTATCAATGTATTTTCTTGTATAATGTTCCAATTTTCTGGTGAAAATATGCTGCATGCCACATTTATGAGGCCCCTGTGCCACTTTTTTCTCTACATAAGAATGTGCCTGACAATGTGGGTGACTCTTCAGAGTCATGCCAAGTGCGATTCAAAGCTTTCTAACACTTTCCTAGTTGGTGTTAGTAAATAATGCCAGTGGTGCTAGAGGAGAGAATGGTGCACCACTTGTATGGTACACCCCGTTAACAAATCTGTTTCGTTGTGCTAACAAATCATTTAAAACATAAAAACATTTGTTCAGTGTCACAAAAATGTTTGTTTCTCTGGAAGAATACCTCTGTACACATGCAGTCATTTTTTTTTACTGTCAGATTTGTAAGGATATTATCAGACAAAAAGTCTTTGTATGACTCTGCATGGAATCGGAGACATATGGAGGTACAGTAAAGAACTCTTGCTGTATTACAGCCACGTGCATAAACCCTAATGCAATGTAATATACATATGATTGACATATTTATACAAAATAATAAATATTTGGTAGAAAATAAATTACAAGACTGCTAAGTAATAAAATCTAGAAAGTAAAAAATAAGGGCTAAAAAAAGGCATAACATAAAAAAAAATCTTTAAAAGAACAAAAAAAAGCATTATTATCTTTCCGCGGTCTGTTTCTTTCTTATGGCTATTCTTTTTGTGCAGTGAATTAAATCTGAGCTGACAGCTTGAGAGTGTTATGAAACAACTGGCATGCAATCAATTTTCTTCTTAGTGTTTTTTGCTGTAGTAAAGTGTGTCATCCAGAGGGCCCTGTCTGTCACAATCTTTTCTCTCCTCTCCACATAGAATGAAACAGAAAAAAAAAATGCACTGAAACAAAAGGGAAAAACAGGAAAGATGCTGCAACTAAATCCTGGTCACATGGTGTCTTTGAAGCAAAATCTCCTGTTCACGTCAATGCTTTATGAGAAGCTGAAATAACACCCAGAAGTACCGATAAATGGAGACTGTCATATGATGGAGCATCAAAGAATTATGGGTAATGTCTGTGGAAAATCTATACTGATGCCGTAGGCACATGCCAACAGATAATCATTTTACATGAAAAAGAATCTATGGTTAAAGACTATGTTTGCTTAGTTATGAGCAGCTAGACTAATTAGTGTTCTGCTGAGGCTTAGAGAGAATGATTAAATATTATATATAAATATATATATTTATATTAACAAAAGTCACATTCAAATTGTTTATACACAAAACCCATGTGGATGTGGACTCTTTATACTACCAGTGCTAAGGATGGACTCCCTTGGGACATGGAGATCTTCACTTTGATCCTCCAAAAAGGCTTGACTCAGTGTCACCCTTAGGTTGAGGCTTTCAGGTTCCCTCCTCTACTTAATGTTGAGTTGAACAGGAGACAAAGCATGGATGAAGATGTCAGAAGCAAGAGGTACCAACCAACTAACAAGGTTTAGACCAGCTGAGGAGACAAGTACCAGAGTGTGAGATGTCGCATGGACAAGCAAGAAAAATGAAACCAGAGCAAGTAGAAAAAAAGTGTAGGTACAGATGATAGCGGATGATGTCAGGTGATACAGGACCGAGACAAAGTCAGAACATTGAAAGTATCAGAACCAGGTTCAAGACGCCAGAATAACAAGTTGTGTTCCAGGCAGCGATAAAGCCAAGTGCAAGTGTGCTGAATCCATTATACTGTAATGCAAGGTCTGGGTGTGGTGGTGGTGGTGGTGGTGCATGGCGCAAAGTGTAGGGTTGTCACAGAAAGATCAAATGATGACCAGGATTTGATGTCAAAATAAAGTCTTTATTATGCCAGTGTTACACTCATACACGACTACAGCAGACAGCAACACAACACTTCTTGGGATATACTCGAGGTACGGTCTCTTTAACTGGGCTCAAATTAATTCAGGAATTGTTGGCTGCTCACCACTCAGTTGCAGGACAAAGTCCTCCCTGATACAGGGGTACATCCTCTTCTAAAAGACAGAGGATTACTTAACCTTCTGACTTGCAGCCTATCAAATTATACTTGCTTGCGGGGAGTCTTCTGCATATCTGCCGGCCAATCACACCCAGTCTCTCATTATCATCTGACAGTGGTCCAGACAGGGAGGCTTCTACCAGTCGGCCGCTGCCACCCCAGACCCTCTGCGACACTCAGGGCGCTATGGCACCACTGCAGCAACAATTCTTCTATACCATGGGCTGTAGCCCATGCACTGATATTGTGGGGCACCATAGATGTGGACATTAGCACTGATATTAAGGGGTGCTATAGTTATATGCACTCTGATAAGAGCAGCATTTCAACATTTCAACCAAATTTGTCGAAAGCAAGCAACCCTTTAAGAAAAAGTCATTCATGTAACAAATTTTCACATGAATTTCCAATGTACAGTGCATTCGGAAAGTCTTCAGACCCTTTCACTTTTTTTACATTTATTTTTGTTGAGGACTTGTGCTAAAATAAAATAAAAAATGCAAGTTTTCCCCCATCATTCTGCACTCAATGCACCATAATGACAAAGTGAAAACTGAATTTTGAAATTTTTTGCAAATTTATTAAAAATTAAAAACTCTAATTTTGCATGGACATAAGTATTCAGACTCTTTGCTATGACACTTGAAATTTTGTTCTGGGGCCTCACATTTTTCTAGATCATCTTTGAAATGTTTCTACACTTTGATTGGAATGCACCTGTGGTAAATTAATTTAATTGGACATGATTCGGAAAGACACCCCTGTCTATGTAAGGTCTCACAGCTGACAATGCATATCAGAGCAAAAACCAAGCCATGGGGAGGTTAAGAACTGCCTGTAGCATTCAGAGACAGGATTGTGTGGAGGCACAGATCTTCAGAAGAGTCCAAAAAAAATTCCGCTGCACTGAAAGTTCCCAAGAGCAAAGTGGCCCCCATAATTCTTGAATGGAAAAAGTTTGGAACAACCAGGACTCTTCCTAGAGCTGGCCACCTAACCAAACTAAGTAATTGGGGGAGAAAGGCCTTGGTAAGAGAGATGACCAAGAACCCAATGGTCACTCTGACTGAGCTCCAAAGATCCTGTATGCAGATGGGAGAAAGTTACAGATGGTCAACCATCACTGCAGCACTCCACTAATCCGGGCTTTATGACAGATTGGCCAGAAAGAAGACTCTCCTCAGTAAAAGACACATGAAAGACCGCCTGGAGTTTGAAAAAAAAGCACCTAAAGGACTCTCAGACTGTGAGAAAACAAGATTCTGTGGTCTGATTAAACCAAGATTGAAGTTTTTGGCCTCAATTCTAAGTGTCATGTCTGAGGAAACCATCATCTGCCCAATACCATCCCTATAGTGAAGCATGGTGGTAGCAGCATCATGCTGCGGGGGTGTTTTTCAGCAGCTGGGACAGGGAGACTGGTCAGGGTTGAAGGATATATGAATGGAGCAAAGTACAGAGATATTCTTAATGAAAACCTGATCCAGAGTGCTTTAGACCTCAGACTGGGCTGAAGGTTCACCTTCCAAGATGATAAAGACCCTAAGCACACATCCAAGACAACACAGGAGTGGCTTAGGGACAACTCTGTGAATGTCCTTGAATGGCCCAGTCAGAGCCAATCGAACATCTCTGGCGAGACCTGAAAATGTCTATCCAACGACGGTCCCCATCCAATCTGACAGAGCTTGAGAGGATCTGCAGAGAAGAATGGGAAAAAAAACCATAGATGTACAAACCTTGTGGCATCATACCTAAGAAGACGGGAGGCTGCTATCACTGCCAAAGGTGCTTCAACTAAGTACTGAGTAAAGGGTCTGAATACTTATGTCAATGCAATATTTTAGATTTTCCTAAAATTTAATTAACTAAAAATAAATTAGCAAAGATTACTAACATTCTGTTCTCACTTTGTCATAATGGGGTATTGAGTGCAGCAAAAGGCCTCAACATAGCAAAATGAGAAAAAAATGTAAAGGGTCTGAAGACTTTCCGGATGCATTGTATGTAAATAGTGAAACTAAACTGAGTCTTCTTTTTCTATTAATGAGAGTTAGGGAGTATTTATTTTTCGCATTAAATTATATTTAAGGCCAGGACATGATTTTTGTCAATTACACGGGTGTATAACGTAAATGTACATATATTGCATGTCGTTTAATTTTGGGACTTTTATGCAATGTTCAATGAAAACAAACATGAAAAAAAAGAAAACAATATAATATATTATCATTTATTTGTAAAATATTACTTGTATTGTTTAGGAAGGGAAAATGATTAGATATCATATGATTAAAATGCTTCTATAGGGCGGCAGGTAGGATAGGAGGCTGATTCTAGGGTTAAGTGTGTGAGCGTTTAGAAATATTTTCCATTCATTTTATCTCGCTCTTGCTATTAATGAATTAATTGTGAAAATGGCATTCAACTATCAATCCTGAGGAAAGTTTCTAAATAAACGATTCAATTAGAGGCAAGCAAATACATACAGTACTAATTATTTCAGACAACTAGTACAAATGACATTACACTATTATCATTGAGCATTACACTTCTTCATCAAATGCATGTTTTCAGCTACTTTTTTTTGTTTTTGCACTGAACATAACTGACTTTACCTTTATTTACTGGAAAGTCTATATCTAATTATGTCCAGTATATATATATATATATATATATATATAATTGAAATTGCAACACCAAGTAAGGATATGCTAATCGAGGAAGTGGCAGGTGTTGCTAAGATCTGCAAATAAGCAAATATATAGGTATATATATATATATATATATATATATATATATGTATGTATGTATATATATATATATATATATATATATACATATATATATATATATATATATTTGCTTATTTGCAGATCTTAGCAACACCTGCCACTTCCTCGATTAGCATATCCTTACTTGGTGTTGGAATTTCAATGTTGAGGAGTGTATATACATATATATATACATATTTATATATATAAACTGTATACTGAATGGCCACTTTATTAGAGACACCCATCTTGTAACACATTGGACCTCCTTTGGCCTTCAGAACTGCAGCAATTTATTGTGGCATATATTGTGCTAGGTGTTGAAATCGTTCTGCAGGAATATTGGCCCATGTACAAGTGATGGCTTCTCGCAGTTGCCACTACAGTGTCCTTCTGCCATAGGGTAAACAGCTGCCATGATGGGATGAATTTGGTCTGCCACAATGCTTAGGTAAGCTGTACTGTTTGAACGTCTTTTCACAAGTATCAGAGGACTCAGGGTGTGCCAAGAAAACATTCTCCACACCATTACTACGCCTACACCAGCCTGATCTGTTCACAAACGACAGGAAGGAGCTATCGATTTATGCTGCTTGCACCAAATTCTGACCTTCCCATCAGCATGGCGTCACAGAAATCCGGATTCATCTGACCAAGCAATGTTTTTCCAGTGCTCATTGATCCACTTTTTGTGCTCTTATACCCACTGGAGACTAATTTCTATTTCCCTTAGACAGCAATGGCACTCAAACTGTTCGTCTGCTGTTATAGCCCATCCGTGCTAAGAAACGACAAGTTGTGCATTTGGACACATTAGTTGGAGCACCAGCGTTGTATTTGGCTGCAATCTCATTGACTGAACATCTAATGTTCGTCAGAATAATTATTGAAATCCACCTCTGACCCCTTTAATCGATGCGTTGTTGATGCTCACGGAATCCCCTTTTGCTGGATGTTTTTCCTCAGACACACCATTCTTGGCATACTTTCATCAACGTTGCACGAGAAAACCCCACAAGGTTGACAGTCTTTAATATATTGGCCCCGACTAGTCAGGCACCGTTGACCATGCCTCGTTCAAAGTGTGCAAGACAGCATATGGGGCCCCTATCTTCTGAACAACTAATTTTAAGAGCGAGAGGTGCTAGTTGTTAGCATCTCCTTCCGGTTTGCCTAGTAATTGTGAACCATGGATGCAAATAATTACCATAGTCCATTCCATGCAATATTATTAACAGCATTGAGACTTTTAATTATCATGTTGCACTATAAATCAGGAACTCCAACATAAGCTGACCATTCACTTAAGATACCCATCAGTCGAATGCTCCTTCAGCCAATGACTAATCTTCCCCACACCACCCCAAACACGCACACTCTGCTAATTTGAGCATGCATGTTTTTTTCTGTGGGGAGAGGGGCATAAAAGTTAGAAAATCGTCTGATCCCACCGAAACTTGCAAGCTTGGATGACATTTCGCTAATGTGCATGGTCATTTCTCTAAGTGATAATGAATGTAAGGGGCATGTTTATGAGGGGGAAGGGGGTGGGTGCACTGGAAAGCCAGAAAACTCATTTGTTACCCAATGGACTATAAAGCTCAAACTGAACCCAATAGTAATGTGCTACATTTTTTATCAACTGGCAGGTTGTTTTTTTTTAAAGCTCAGGCTACAAGAGCAGATGACTTTATTGTGTTTTAGTGCTGTCCGAAAAAAAAAAAGCAATATTTTAGGTGTGACCCAACAATGGATTCAGGAAGATCAGGAAACTTTACTTTTTAGTTCTCAGATCATACATTTAACGCACTTGGGTCATCATCGTATTTAAGGTTCCCGCACATAACTTTATTGCTTAATTAATTCTTGGAGCTTTAATACTTGAGAAGTAATACTGTAGTAAAGAAAAGAGGAGGACACATAGCTGAGAAGAACATAATTTTTTTTCTGGTCCACTACCAGCTAGTCAAATAGTGTAAAATTCCTTGCCTGATGGACTGTCTCGACAGGGCAATTTCCAAAACAATAACCAATGGGTCATAATTTTGGACCATCATCAACAGAAGAGACAAATCTTGAGGCAGCCAACATTAAGATATGATATTTATATTCTATATGCTATTGTAATGACCGCTTCTTCCTACGGCTGCCATATACAGTACTTACCTCACCATGGCCTCTACTGTGTCCTGACCCCTGCTGCATCCCTTAATTACTCCAGGCTGGTCGCACTCTCCATCTCCACCACTCACCTCCTGCATTTCGTAGTGCGCACAAACGCTAACGCTCCTACACTTAAAGGGCCAGTGCGTGCCTAATTATCCACGCAGCTTTTACAGGGTATAAAGGGACCTCCCCCTGGTTTAATCATTGCTTGAGCAGTGTGGTTCCTCCTAGCTTGCTAGTGATATCCTGCTGATTGTTTTTTATTTGGAATTCCTGTGTTTGACCCTGCCTGTACTTTTGACTATCCTTGCATGACACCTACCCTGACCTCTTGCTTGACCAACCTTAAGTGCCCGTTTGTCGCCTGCCTTGACCCTGCATACAGTCTGCCAATTTAGTATTATGCTTGTTTATGTTGGCTGTCACCAAGGAAGACTATTCTGCGGGTAGTGACCTGGGGTTCCCCAGCAGTGAAGGCCAGACCCCTGTATAAGGGTTAAATAATGAATACCTTGTGTCCTATAGACTCAGCTCCCTGGAGTATACCTATGTTAAATCCCTTGGTGACAAAGTGGGTTCACACCATCCTCTGCAGGCCCCATGACAGTGTCTCTATCCACGGGCCCCGTGACAACTATACAAAAGAATATGATACTACATGAATACTAATGTAAAGACAATATCTGACTTGTGATGCTCATTGAACATTACTTAGCTAATATTCCCAGCTTATAATTGGTTAATTCTACCATATGGATACTTATGTAGCTTATCAATAGTAGATATCTATTTAGCCTTTTTAAGCTTAAGTGCGCTATGACCAATAACTTTCAGCACCAACTCTCAGCCTGTAACCTATAGTCAATTTCAGTCACCCTCAATTACTCAAAATTCGTCACGTCAACATTCCTACAAAGGCGATATTTCCACTCAGGAGATTAATAGAGTTTGAATAAACATTTTCTTTTTCACGGTACCTGTATCATTTGCAACTTGTGTCATGTAACACATCAAACAGACTTAAGTTGCAAAATCAAAATTGTAGACTTAACTCCTCTGAGGCACAAAAAGTTAGATTACACCGGGACCCATCTGACTTCCTCAGGGACATTAGCCACGTAATCGCGCAAAGTATAGGAAAGAAGCAATGCTAAAGGGGAAATTTAACATTGTAATCAGCTGGGAACAGAGACTTAATGCTGTGCTTAGTTTTGCTAACCGCTGAAAAATGTTTATTTCAAGCCTGAAGGGTTTAATAGTTTCCCCTATAATTAAAACCCATCAACAGTTAGGACTGCCAATGCACGAGAAAAAAAAAATTAGGAAAAAAGCTTAATTCGAAATCCATTGCGTTTTATTTCTCCCCATGCAGTATAGAATGTAATATCAGGGTACTTCACTGCAAATGTATATTTACTATAACAGTAGAAGTATGTTCCTTTAGTTCTAATTTTTTTGGGTATTTTTTTTAATAGTTTCTTGACTTGCAATATATTTGTTAAACCTAGCCCAGGGTGCATATCACATGGAATTTCCCAAAGGGAGTGGGTTGGCTGGGGCATATACTGTATATTCCAGTGTGAGGACTAGGTGTTATAGACATAAATATGAGGCTGGCATTATTAGATTATATTTAACAGTAATAATAACATTAAATCAGAACATAAAAGTCTAAGATTACTTTGGACTTCAATGTTCTACTGCTCCATCCACTCTCCCCCTCCATCATCTGCAATGATCACTAACCTCACTTCTAAGTGCCGATGTATCTGCTAAACTGCTGGGCTCCATGGGAGTTGCTATATCTGCTACTCTGGTAGTTACTTGCACGATTGTCAGTATTTTCCCTGGGATACATATAGTTCGATGTGGATTAAAAGGTCTGACTTAAGTATTTGAGGTTTAAGCCTGGGGACTCTTTTTTACTACTTTTACCTGTTGCTTTTTCTGATGTCTAATTTAGAGGCAGCACCACTTCACTTTCGACCTTATGCAAAATAAAGACTAGAATAGCCCCTGGGCTTACCAGGTAGTTTCTGTATTATAAATAAAACTCATTGGAACACAAGAAGAACTCCCTGAAGATGTTGCCCTGGTTGCCCTCTTACTCAAAACCACAGCTTAGGTTGTAACCAATGTCCTTCTTTAGCGGGAACATAAACATAAATAGGACTTTCCATAGGTTCTGCAGTGTTAGTAACCAAGGGAGAAGGCAATTTCCCCAAAGAAAATACTTCTTTTGTAGGGATGGGAGGGGATCGAGAGAGCAACAGTTGACATGTACCAGGTCCAGATATGTAAAGCAATGCATAATTCGCCTAATTAACATAAAAAATAGGTATTTCTTGTTTGCAAACAGGTTAAATTGTGTATTTCAGCAAGTTCAGATTTTCATGAATGAGTTGATATACCTGCACACATAATAGTATTCTTGTGAATCTTGTCAGTCTTCTGTATAGTTCCTGTGTAAAACAAAGCCGTAAATAAAATTGCTTGGTGCTTACAAGAAAGTCTCCAATTTCCGGGCTCCCTGTGCCATTGGTAGTGGATGCTCCGTGCTCCATCATGCACTTAAAAGCTGTTTTTTATCGACTTCTTTTTCTATATCATGACACTGTCCATGTTGTTTGTAGCTCATTCTTCACTGAAACTTCAACTACAAACATGTTTGGATAAAGTTTGCGGTAATCTACAATACCCACAAAAAAGTTTACTTGTTTGGGGGCCAGTTGAGTGCTTTCGGACATTATCATCTTCTCCTACTGAAAGTGACAGGGAACAGGGCCACCAGACTGTAAGATGCAGACCGCCAGATGGTTTATGGCCGGAGCAGGTTATGTCACAAGATAGATGGTATGACAACAGGAGGTAGTTGTGTACTCAAAAATTTTATTTCAGGCCAAAGCCAATGGCGCACCCGGCCACACTTATACTCACTTCTTCCTAATATGGGAGGCACAACAATTAAACACAGCTCAGGCAGGCCAAGATGGCTAGCTTGCTATAGGACAATCACAGACACGGCCAGGGGCTCCCCTCCCTGATACAGGAGTTGGTCTGGAAATAAACCCCAGCAGGCCGCAAAAATGGCACTACTTGCTGTTCATGTGCCGGCTCCTGCACACATACCACACTGCTCACACGATCCGACACCACACAATAGGGAGACTCCAGTCTCAACCCACATCTCGCTCTTTATTACCTCTGGCACAGGCCTAACAATCAGTGCCAATGTCTCCAGTATCTTTCTCAACTGCACGATCTCTTCGGCAGCTTTCTTAGCCTCAATATTCTCTCTCTTTACAGCACACGAGCCCAGGTCACACCAGCTTCCTCCCGACACTGAACACTGTTTCATGCATTAAGCGCCACCCCCAGCGTGATAATGCGGTATAGCCACGCTTCGCTTCATCACTCTGAAATGGGCCGTTCTTTCTAACAACCCAAAGAGCCAGCAAGCCAACTATCCCTTGCCGGTCCTGCAAGGGAATGCAAAGTTACAACGCATCATATATATACTGGGCAGACTGGACACACAAAACAAAAGCGCTGCATTCTAGTGGCTGAACTGGACAGTCTCCTTCTGTAATGCCAAAAAGCAGCAGATAACCGCAGACAAAAGCACCACTTAAAGGCACAGAGCACATATTATACTGACATAATATTTACAATGCCACGGAGAGCCCAAAATACAACGAAGCATTTAAAGAACATTCCCTTTTTACTTGAGGATTTATCCCCCACACTTAACAAGACCATCGAAGCCTTCCTTGTCCAAACAATTACAGCTTCTGAAAGGTCAAACAACATCTTCAGGACTCTCTAGACATGTTCTCTGTCTCTTTTAGCAGGTAAATATGACAAAAGGTGAGACTGGCTAGAGAAAGGCTTAGGATAATCTCAAGATTGCATGACCACAGGTGAGTCGTACTTGGAGGAGTTGATAAATTGCTCCTAAATCCGTATGGAGCTTTCCTTCAAAGACTATTTCAACTTTAGCTATCTTTGAACCCATGATTGATTTCTCTAACTTGGAATCTCCAACACCCATCCCTTTCAGAAGCATTGCTCATTTCAGAGAAGAATTTTAACACTGTACAGTGCAGAACCACTGAAAGGAATTAAAGGGGTTTTCCGAGTTTGCCTTTTAAGTGGTCACTATACAGGCTCTCTTCCACATTAACTTTTTAATTAACCTCTGACGTCACGCTTCCCTCATTCTCCACATAAGTGCCGCATACTCATCACATGGGCTGGGAGCCAATAATCTTAGCCCAGTATATGGCACGTCACTAGTGACAGTGTGTGTACTTTCACAGCAGGGGAACTTGCATGCGCGGTCCCTGCTGTGCTCCCTAGGGCGCAAGATGCCAGGCAGGGACAAGCCCGAGGGAAAAGATGCATCAGAACAACAGGGACACACCACCAATGCCATATCAACAGACTGGGTTCAACAAGTGGGAATGCGGGTCATGGTAAGTAATGATTTTTGATTTAGCAACATGGTCATCAAGTTGCCTACAGTTGGAAAAAATGATTGTTATTGTTTCTTATTTGGGGGTGATTTCGGAAAACCCCATATAAGGTTTCGTTCACATCTGCGTCTGGCTTGCGTTCATGGGTTCCGTTAGACCTTTCCGTCATGGGAAACCAAACGGAAACCATAGCTTCAGTTTGCATTACCAATGATGTCAATGGTAATGCTTACGTTGAAATGGTTTCCGTTTGTCTCTGTGGAAAAAATAACACAGTCGACTACGCTATTGTTTCAGCTAAAAAAAGGTAACCTTACTTAACGGACACAAATGGAAAACAATTGCAATTGAAGCATTATCATTGAAATCAATAGTAATGCAAATAGAAGCTATGGTTTCCGTTTGGTTTCCGTTCATGGGTTCCTCCGATAGAAAGGTTTAATGGAACCCATGAATGGAAGCCCGTCGCAGATGTGAACGAGGCCTAAGCTTCCAAAGACCACCATGTTTGAGATTTTTAGTTATGAAAATGTGTGGCCAAAACTATTTTAGGAGATAGCTAAAGGTATAATTCACATGTGAGGGTTGTTCTTATCCATACAATAGATACTATAATACTATGCAAAAATGTTTAAAGCAGCACAATAGAATAGCGTTATAGAAAGGACTGGTGGTCTTTTCTTTTATTGGAAACCCTTTGAAAAGAAAGGGCCATTGGTGGGTATACCAGTTGTCAGATATTATGAGAATCACAAGCTGGGAATTCTGTGATATTTTCAGAAGAATCCTTGTCTGATGCGTCCTGTGATCCTGTGATTTTGGCTTCTAGTTTGATAATATTACAATAGAGCATTGCTGTAATTACTGCCGGGTCAGCTTTGCCAACTGCCACTGTCCATAGGGTCCTATTGTTTAGCCCTAATTAAAACTAATTGGCATTTTCTTTAAATCTGGCTCTTCCACTCACAGGGACAATCATGCATTCAGTTTTCTAAGCGTCCTGCCCTTTCCGTGACCACATTACAAGGGGTGTGAGAACAGTGTTCAAATTTCTGGCAACGATTCCTATTTACATATTTTATTTTTATTTTTCTGTTTAACTTTTTGTCTGTTAAAGTTAAGACCAATATCTATGTTTGCGTATAGTAAAAAACAAAGAAAGATCTTACTTTTCGTTCACACTATAATAAGGGATGGAGAAACCTAGTGTAACGTGGGGTTATACTGTATAACATACAATACAAGCTCTGTTGTGTGGTAGATAAAAGGGTTGCCAGAAGTCTTCAGAAATGCTCGTTGTAGTATTAAACTCAAAAACAACTTATGTATTAACGATTATTCTACCCATATATTCCGATCATTGCTTTGTTTAAATGGAGCAATCGAGCGCCGATCAGATTGCTGTTATCGTGCGCTAATTACTGGGCGAAAATCTGCCCGGGCAAACCACCTTTACTATGGACTTTTAAGCACTATGACATCTTCACACTACAGTTGTAGCCAGTTGTAGTCCAACAGATAGTAACGATGGTTGAGTGACAGTAACATTGACTTCTACAAGTTCTGTGGTTCCAGAAAAGAAATTCAGGATAAGTTCCATATCACAAAGCTTGCAAAAGTATTAGGGCTTGTCCACACGAAACAAATTTGCTGCAGAAAATTTCCAGAGCATTTACCCATCATCTAGCAGTCAATCCGCAGTTAATGCGTTTTTTTCAAGGGCTGTGTGATGGTGATATTTCTTCTTCCTGTGATGCCATTTCCACCCTCTTTAACCCCTTAAGGACACGGGCAATTTGAGTTTTTTCATTTTTAATTTTTTAATTCCAAAACCATAACGTCTTTATTTCTTTGCCGACATTATCATTTGAGGGCTTGTTTTTTGCGGGACAAGTTGTAGTGTTTCATGGAACCATTTATTGTACCGCATAATTTACTGGGAAGCTGAAAAAAAAGTTATTTGTAGGGTGAAATGGGCAAAAAACAGCCATTACGCCATTTTTTGGGGGGCTTTGTTTTTACAGAGTCCATCAGACAGTAAAAACAACATATTCACCTTATTCTACAGGTTGATATGATTACGTCAATACCAAATTTATATGTTTTGTTTTATGTTTTACCACTTTAAAAAAAAAAAATATTATTTGCTAAAAAAAAATATGTTTTGTGTCGCCATGTTCTGAGAGCCATAACTTTTTTTATTTTCCCATCAATTTAGTGGCGTGAGGGCTTAAATTTTGTGGGGCGAGCTGTAGTTTTCACCAATACCATTTTGGTGGTACAGGTAACTTTTTGATTACTTTTTATTCTATTTATTTTTGAGCTAAGTTGACCAAAAAATAGCAGTTAACATGTTGTTTTATATATTTTTTTTTGTTACAGCATTCACCGAGTAGGTTAAACAATGCTATGTTGTGATAGTTCAGACTTTTACGGACGCAGCGATACCAGTTATGTTAACTTTTATTTTTTTTAACATTGCTTTAGGGGAAAAATGGGAAAAGTATTTTTTGGAACTTTTAATGCAATATATTGTGATTCTGACAGTCTCCTTTGAAGCCTTGCCGGAGGCAGGGCTTCAAAGAAGTACAAAGATGGCAGACCTGGGGGCCATTATTAGTCCCCCAGCCTGCCATGACAACCATTGTCACCCTCCGAACGTGTCGAGGGGGGGGGGGATGGCATGTTGGAGTGGCCGCTCCCCTGATTCTAGCAATTTAAATGCAGCGGTCGCAATTTACGGTGTTTACATGCGGAATCAAAGTGATCTTTGATTCCGCCCATCGTAGTGAGGTATCGGCTGTATAACACAGCCGTCACCCGCTGACTATAGAGCGCGCTCAGCCCATGAGCCCGCTCCATACTTCCCCTTAATGGCTGTCACGTACTAGTACGTGACATGTCGTTAAGGGGTTAAAAAATTCTGCAACGTTTTCTCAGCAAATTACTCAGTACATCATAAAAATGCAGGATATCAGTCACTTTCCGCAGAAATAATTGACATGCTGCAGAATTAAAACTAGTCACCGCAGGTGAATTTCTGGACTTAATATTTCTGCAACGTTTGGATGACATTTGTTAAATCTCACCCTCTTGCTGCTACTGTATTCTGCTGCGAATTTTCCGTCCGCAATTCCAGTTCGACAGTCCCTCAAAAATCGCAAGTGAGGACAAAAAAACAACACCTTTTTATGTAAAATTATTTTAAAAAAAATTATACTTACCGTGGCTCTAGTCATGGCATCGCGTCCCTCTGTTATAAGCGTAACCCGGTCTGCTGGGTTGATGTTTCATCTTATGTGACTTCTGCAGCCAATCAAAGGCTGCAGTGGTTACATGGACTACAGCGTCAACCCAGGAGGTTGGTGCGTTTTTTTCAGACTGTATTCTCTGTGGATTCCAGGGCAAATAAGCTGTGTATTTTTACGCAGCATATCTGCCTAGTGTGTTCGTACCCTAAATTAAACATTACCTTAACCCAAAATAATTTCTAAAAAAAACCTGCAACTGATTTCACAAAAATTAAGACCACAAACAGCTTCGTAGACGTAAAAATCAAAAAGTTATAGCTGACGGAATGCAGTGAGGCAAAAACGAAAAATGTCCTGTGCTCCTTGAGGCCAAAATTGGCTTGGTCCTAAAAGGGTTAAGAGTGTATGTTAACGTGTCTTATGTTACTTTTTGTTGTTTCATCCATATTATTTATTTTAGTAGGATGCGGATAAGGCTTCGTTCACATCTGCGTCAGAGCTCCTTTCAGGCGTTCCGTCTGAGCTTTCCGTCAGAACGGAACCCTGCCGGAAACAATGGTAACCATAGGTTTCCGTTTGCATCACCATTGATTTCAATGGTAACGGATCCAGAGCAAATGGTTTCCGTTTGTCTCCGTTGTGCAAGGGTTCCGTCTTTGTGAGTTGACTACGCTATTCATTCCGTCAAAAGAGAAACTAATGGTGATGCAAATGGAAACCTATGGTTTCTGATGGAAAGCTCAGAGTGAACGAAGCCTAAGATGAATGATGTACACTAATGGTCAAAGCACACTGTTTACTTTCCTCTTAGTTATCGCGAGAAATAAAGAATATCAGATTTATTGCTTCTCGCACAGTGGATACTATTAAGAGCCTGGATTAAGAGATTGTGTTGCTTTATGGGATGACTGCCTGATTGTGCGTCCTGAGATCTCCTTTCCCTATCTGTACACACATGTGCCTACAGTCGATGCTTGTCGGGGGTTAAACTAATAGGAAGTATACACCACATCCTGGTACATAATCAGAATTCCATTCACATGGAAAGATAAAATGTGTAGAAGGAAAGCTGTTTATTTCTCCCAGAAGAAGATAATGTGATTCATCAGACATTTTTTCATCAGTTTCCTGTTGGTTCCAGCACCTCCCAGCGTTACATGAGTCATTCCATCACACCCCGCAGAGCCTTCTGAATGAGGACGTAAGCTCTCTTCAATCAATCCAGATCGTTCACACAGAACCAGCAGAGACCTGACCAGAAGGGCAACAGGCCATTATCCTGGGTCTAAATCAGCATCCAACATTTGTTTAACCCTATACTGTCATGTAGAATAGTATATATCAACAAGTGTTACTGATTTAACAAGAGTGTATTTAACTGTTTCATCTTTAAAGGCCATGTAAACCTTTGAAATATATATATATTTTTTTAATAAAAATGTCTGTCAGTGTGTTTGGTGCAACTTTCTAAATACTTTTTATTAAATATTATTTTTACTTTTTTGAGCTACAGCTGCTTTGTATGCTGGATAAACAGCAGCTGTATCTTGCGCTGAGACCTGAATCCGTCAGTACCGTGGACCTGACGCGTTCAGAGTCAGCGGGTCCTGCATGTCTCTGACACGCAGGATTGAGCGGTTACCGATCACATCTAAGTTCATAATTTAGATGTGACAGATTACAGGTGGATTCTGTGTGTCAGAGACATGCAGGACCCACTGACACTGAACCCGTCAGGTCCACGGGACTGACGTGTTTAGGTCTTAGCGAAAGATACAGCTGCTGTGTATTCAGGATACAAAGCAGCTGTAGCTGAATAAAATAAAAATAATTTTTAATAAAAACTCATTTGAAAGTTGCACCAAACACACTGACAGTCAGTTTTCTTAAAATAAATAATCACAGTCAAAGGTTTACATACCCTTTATGGGTCAGTTCACACGTTGCGTAAATACTGCTGTTTTTCCGCAACGGAAAATCCACAGCAATTATAGTAGCAGCAAAGTGGATGAGATAAAACAAATCTTTTACACACGCTGCGTAAATACTGAGCGGAAAAAACACTTAGCTGCTTATTTGTTGGGTTTTTCCCATTGAATTCAATATGGAGGTAAATCCCACAACAAATAGCAGCAGCGATTCCACCGCTAAAAAAAAGTTTCACACTTACCCAAAAGTCTATGTATGTTCCTCCCTCCAGCGTGGCCTCCTGGGATGAGGTCTCATCCCATGTGACCGCTGCAGCCAATCACGAGCTGCAGCGGTCTCCAGGGATGAAACGTCATTCCAGGAGGCCAGCCTGCTAGCAGGCCGGCTAAGTGCTGCAGTTTTCTACAGCTGACATTCCGGGCGAAAAACTGCATCACATTCCCTGCGGTGCACAGGGTGAATACGCTGCATGCTATTACGCAGCGTGGGAGTGTGAACTCAGCGTGGGAGTCAGCCCTTACATCACTACGCTGAAGTAACGCCCTGCACATTGACGTCAACATCACATGGTGTTTTAAAACATTAGAGTTCTAAGTGGCTGTTGGGGTGTGGGGGTTCTTGCCGTCATAAATCGTCCTCACTCAGGATTTGACAAACAATACTCGTATTTATTTTGAGCAAATACCGAGCAAAAGCAAAATAACAACAAAAAGCAGGTAAATTAGGGGTTAAATTGCAGCTACCTTCATATCAAGTAGCACCCCAATTCTCAGCTCATATGCTCTGAACTGAACCTGTCCCACCCTCCTCTGGGTGCACTTAAATACACAATATTATATTTCCCAGAATTCTACAGTTTTATGCACACAAACGTAAAAACGCCCGTAATTACAGGCCCATAGACTTCTATTGGCCACGGGTACCTTCCTGTTTGCTTACGGGAAGGTGCTCGTGTCGTTGAAAAATATGGAACATGTCCTATTTCAGGCCGTAATAACAGCACGGTAGGCCCATAGAAGTCTATGGGGCTCCCGTAATTACAGGTGGCTACGTGTGTGCACTCGTAATTACGGGAGCGTTGCTAGGCGACGTCAGGGGATAGTCACTGTCCAGGGTGCTGAAAGAGTTAACTGATCGGCAGTAACTCTTTCAGGACCCGAGACAGTGACTACCGCTGGAGTTAATAGTATTAAAAGTTAACTTACCCTGATCTCCCTGCTTCTTCCTCCAGTTCGGCCTCGCGGGATGACGTTTCATCCCATGTGACCGCTGCAGCCAATCACAGGCAAATCACAGGCTGCAGCAGTCAAATGGACTGCCGCGTCACCCAGGGAGGTCGGACTGGATGTCAAAAGAGGGACACGTCACCAAGACAACGGTACTTCTTTTACTTTCGATCGCTGTGGAAACTCTACCCGAAAGGGCTGCCCCTTCTCTCTTTCCAGCACTGATAGAGAGAAGGGGCTGCCGATTAGAGAAAATGGGTCCGTAAATACAGGTGGAATACTGGTGACACCGGACCCGTATTTACGGTCACGGATCCGTAAATACTGTTGGAATACGGGTCGAATACGTGTGACAAAGGACCCGTATTTACGCCATTATTTACAGGAGGAAAAAAATACGTTCGTGTGCATGAGGCCTTAAAGGGACACACACATTTGTGTTTAAATTTCAAAGCATACATATGATACATAAACTATATGTTATACATATTCCATACTGCCTGTCTCCTTTTAAAGTGCAAAGGAGCTTACAATCTATATACACGTAACCAAATCATACAAAAGGAAGATACATATACTTTGCTTGGCTGCAGCTCTGCCTCACCTGGCATTAACCCCTTAAAGACCAGGCCAATTTGAGTTTTTTCATTTTAGTTTTTCCCTCCCCGCCTTCCAAAAGCCATAACTTTTATATTTCTTTGTCGACGTAGCCATATGGGGCTTGTTTTTTTTGCAGGACAAGTTGTAGTTTTTCATGGCACCATTTATTGTACCGCATAATGTACTGGGAATACGAAAAAAAATATTTGTGGGGTGAAATGGGCAAAAAGCATCTATTACACCATATTTTGGGGGGTTTCGTCTTTACGGCGTCCATCAGGCGGTAAAAATGACATATTCACCTTATTCTACAGGTTGATACAATTACGGCAATACCAAATTTATATGTTTTGTTTTATGTTTTACCATTTAAAAAAAAATAAAACTGTTTGCTAAAAAAAAAAATGTTTTGTGTCGCCATATTCTGAAAGCCATAACTTTTTTATTTTTCCATCAATTTCGAGGTATGAGGGCTTAAATTTTGCAGGGTGAGCTGTAGTTTGCACTGATACCATTTTGGGGTACATGCGACTTATTGATCACTTTTTATTCCTTTTTATTGGAGAGCTAAGTTGACCAAAATACAGCAATTTGCATGATTTATATATATATTATTTTTTTTACGGCGTTCACCGAGTGGGTTAAACAATGCTATATTGTGATAGTTCTGACTTTTATGGAGGCGGCGATACCAATTATGTTCAATTTTATATTTTTAACCATGCTTTAACAAATATTTATTTAATTGTTTTTTACTTTTTTTATTAGTCCACCTAGGGGACTTGAAGCAGCGATCGTTGTATCACTCACATGATATACTGCAATACTAATGTATTGCAGTATATCGTGATTCTGACAGTCTCCTATGAAGCGCTGCTAGAGGCAGGGCTTCAAAGGAGTACAAAGATGGCAGACCTGGGGGCCTTTATTAGGCCCCCAGGCTGCCATAACAACCGTCATCACTAGCTGATCCCGTTGCGGGGGCGCGATGCTGTGTTCAAGGGGTGCCTCCCTGATTCTAACCATTCAAATGCCGCAGTCACGATTGACCGTGGCATTTAAGGTTAAATGGGCGGAATCAAAGTGATCTTTGATTCTGCCCGTTGCAGTGATGCGTCGGCTGTATAACACCGCCTTCACCCTCTGAGTATGGAGCGAGCTAAGCCTTTGCACACTCCATACTTCCCCTTAACGGCTGCCGCGTACCAGTATGTGACATGTCATTAAGGGGTTAATTAAGTGCATCCTATATAAACCCAGTACACCCTCCATTCAGGTTTAGTCACATGCAGGTAATGCTGTGTGTTATTGGGGAATGCTGAATCAGTTTGTCTGTGGAATTAATAGTGGACAGAGACAAAGAGTTTGCTGGCCAGCAGGTGAAAGAGAGCAGAGAGATAGATACATACAATCTAATTCCCCATTCACCCCTCAACAGTGCCTATAGCAGGCAGCTATATACAAAACAACAACAACACATGGCGATCTGGAGTAGCAAAATACATATTACCCATTCAATGTAGTAATTGATCAGTATACATGTTATCCATTTCAATATACTAAAAGATCGTGATTGTGCAAAAATATACAAAAAATAAAAAGTGACGTGTGCGGTGTAAAACGGTGAGGCATGCTAATGTGAATGAAAATACAGCGGAACTAATTATGTATAGTGGGAAAATTCATCATATTTATAAATTAATTATACCCTATGGAAATATATATATATATATATATACATATATATGTATATACAGTATATATACAGTACACACAGACTTTTGTTTATATATATATAGGAGTAAAAATAAGGTTAATGAGTGCAAAGGACATACATGTCCTCCGTTAGTGACAGTAACTTCTTGAAATATCTATAAATGTGACTACGTACAAAAGTTTACTAAATGCATTTATTGTATAACAAGATCAAAAAAGTCGTGGGCTACATCTACACAGGGTGGATACGCTGCGCAAAGTTACACGGCGTATCTGCCCTGGTTGCCGCAGGGAATTCTATCTGAAAAACGTCACCAAATTGTGGTGCAGTTTTTCGGCCGGAATGTCCACAATAGAAAACTACACGTTTAAAAAAACAAAACAAAAAAAAAACCACGTACTTACTCTCTGACGTCCTGCAGAACGGCTTCCTGGGATGATGTTATATCCCATGTGACCGCTGCAGCCTGTGATTGGCTGATGAAACATTACCACAGGAGGCTGACCTGGACGAAGAAGCACAGAATGCTGTGTACAAGTGTAAAATTTATTTTCTTTGAGTTGCGTTTTTTTGCAGCGGAATTTCTGCTATTTGTTGCGGGTTTTACCTCCCCATTGAAGTCTATGGGAAAAATCTGCAACACAAAAGCAGCAATTACACAAATACAACTGACAAAAAAGAAAAGGAAGGAAAAGAAAGGAAGGAAAGAGGAGGAACAATGGTTATATGCTGTAACGGTTCCCCTTGACCTAATTTCTTGTGGTGTTTTTTTCATCAGTATAAAGTGATGTTAACCCTTCACTAACAGAGGAATTACCTGTATATAAAGGCATAAACATAGAAATAAATGAGCAAAGACAATACTACAATTATGACTGTTAAAATCATTTAAAAACCACCAGCTACCCGACTAATGGATAATGTAGGCTCAAAGATATGTCACTATATCAGACATTTGGGAACTTATAGAAAAGGTGCATTACTGATATTCTTGTTTAGTCCACTTGGGGACACTGTATCAAGAGTGAAGAGCCACTTCACTTCTCTCTGTGCCAGGTTTTTCTTCCAATTACCCCGTCTGCTACCAAATAGAATATGATCAATGCCTCTCACCCGTAGTTTTGATGCATCACAACTATGATGGTACTTGAAATGCTTAGCAATGGGTTTCAATTTCAAATTTGTTTCCACCTTGGCCCCGTTAAATCCTAGGACATGTTCTTTTCTCCTACTATGGACTTTACGGGAAGTCCAGTGGCATATAGACTAAATTGCAGGGACAAGTAGCAGCATAAATTACTCATGTAATAATGTGGGTTATTTTTTTTTTCTCTGCTATATGCAGAGTCCCAGAATGTAGATGTAGTTTCCAAATTGCTGCAAGCACCACAAAGGCGACAGCCCCAATGGGGACCTTTTGAGCCAAAAAGTCTATCTGGTCTGTGCCCCTCATAGTGGCTCGCAAGAAAGAAACAAAGGGAGACCCAGCAGGCTGGCAGTTATTGAACTATCACAGAAGAATGCTAATTTGCGGTTAAGCAAAAGAGGAAAGTGCCTTTATTCCCAGCCGGCTATAGGAGTATGTGTATGTTAAAATATAACTTTTATTAATTAGGATTAAATGCAAGGGTAACTAGACAAAACGAACAGTATTTCAAAATTAGCCAAAGCTCACTGACAGGGATATGTTTTGCATCAAACAGATGCAATCAGTGCACAGTGGAGTCTGTCTAAGTTTGCGTCTCCCACGGCGTCTGCAGAGCGCCGCGACACACGGGTCAGTGGTGTCAGTAACTAACAGTCAGTGAGACAATGATGTTAAAAGGTGAAGAGAAGCCCCCCCGACATGTTTCGCTGCACTCGCAGCGTCCTCAGGGGTTCAAATGGGGCAACTAACGGCGCGCGTGATAGGTCCGTCCCCCTTAAGCCCTCGGACCACCATGACAGTGGGCGTGGAACTACTAGGTCGCACAGTCTGGCCGTCATGCCGGCACTCATAGTGGCTGCTTACCAAGGTGTCTCTGAGGTTTCTTGCTGTTCCATATGTGATCGTAGGTCTCTTTTGGAGGCAGTACCATAATGTAGGGTCACTCAAAAGGATCCCCCAAAATTTCTCCAAGGTCCTCATCATTTCTTTAGTTCTAGATTTGAAATTAGAAATTTATATTACCTATTGGTATCTTTTTTGTTGTTTATTCCCTGTTCGTAGCAAGTCTTGTTTGTTTGTAGTTAAGGCTCATTCTTATCTCACTCTAATCGATCTGTGGTTGTCTCTTGTGCAGATCTTCCGGATGCGTAAAAATTGACCAATTGGTATGCTCTGGATAAATTGTTTTGGATGTGCAGATCTCGCATCCAGGGAAGAGTTGACTTTTTCTCTGAAGATCTGAATGAATTATATTGGCCTCATCTACCTGAAAATTGAAGTAAAAAAAAAAATCCATGTCAGAACGCCCATGCTTAAAGAAACATTTGATGTTGGGATCATGTTCATGGAGTCCATAAATCCAAATTTGGATCTTGCCAATCTGTGGCACTGGCTCAGTGAGGAAGCTCCAGGAACAGATGAGCATATGAGGGCACACATGCTGCCCTCATGGCTGTGCCCTGGAGCTGTAGGTAGACTGACTCCCTGAACAGGAAAAAATTAATAGTTAAATGAGAATTCTGAAAGGATGGATAATCAACTCACATATATCCCTATTCAGGTCTGACATCGACAGGAAGGTTCATGTTGCTTCCAATTCCTCCCGATGTTTGATCGACGTGTACAAAGATTCAAAATCACACGTTACAATCACCATATTGGGATTGAGCTGGATACCATCCAATTTCTGCAGGACATCTATAGTATCCTTTAGGCAGAAGGGGAGCAGCTCCACAATTGGTCTCAACATATTATCTATGAATTTGGAAATTGGCTTACAGAAGTTGTTAACGACCAGATACAATTGGGCACCCTGGGGGCATTTCTTATCTTTATGTACCTTTGGTAGTAGGTAAAAGGTAGCCACCGTTGGATTGCCAATCATCAGATATCCAAATTCTCTGTTGGTGATAGTTCCTCTTACTAATGACTCATCCTAGATGTCTCTCAGTTGAGTGGTATAGCCCTGTAAAGGATTAACTGTCAATTTTCTGTAACACTCAATTTTCCTTAGTTGATGTAGGCCTTCTTTTTCGTAGAGTTTAGTGGGCCACAGGACAATGTTCCCACACTCTTCGATGGTTTAATTTATTACATCTTTCATCTGTTTTAGTTATTTAGTGGCTTGGTTGATGTTACTAATATAGGGGTTTTCCGAAATGTGTTTAAATTCGGCCGAAACCATTCTAACAAAGAGATCTATATTAGGAAATTTACCTGTATCAATAGTTCTTTGCTCATCCAATAGATCTTGTAATGTATGTACGGGTTCCTGTTCTTTGGAAAATATGTAGATGAGGCCTCTTCCTTAAAGATCTTCTTGAAGGCAAATTTACGTGCAAATAGATGGAGATCTATCACTGCCAAAAACCAAATTTAAAAGAAGGGGAAACAGACAGACCTAAATGCAGGAACTCCATCTATGTTTACGCTAGGCTTCTGTCAGATAGAGTCATTGCCTTGCGTGAGGAGTTGTCCAACTGTCTACTAAGATATTCTTCTGGTCTCCACTTGCTCTCAGGTCTCCGATCTTGTTGATTCTTACGTTTGGTTTGTCGAGTCCGGGAGCGATCTCCCGTAGCTGCAGACGATGTTGATTCCCCACTCGATGCCAGAGATATCATTGATGTCCGGGTTCTAGGCATGCCCTGATTGCTACGCCATTTATAAACCCTGTTGTTCTGTTGATCCTGATTCCCACGTTGGAATTTCTTAGAATTACTCTTAATTTGTTTCTCCCATAGCTTGAACAGTTCCAATTGTTCTCTTTGAACTGTCTCAAATTATAGGACAGTTTTTGTTTCATTTGTATTTCAATGATTTCGATCACCTTCATCAGGTCTTCTAGTATCTTAAGGCCCTTTTACACTGGCCAATTATCAGGCAAACAGGCGTTCACAGAACGCTCCTTCCCGATAATTGCCCTGTGTTAACGGGAACGATCAGCCGATGAACGAGCAAGCGCTCATTCATCGGCTGATTGTATCATTTTAAATGCAGAAAATATTATCGTTGTTGGCAGCATGTCTCCCTGTTTACACAGGGAGGCGTGCTGCCAACATGAATGTAATGTGGACGACCTATCGTAGCCATACAGTATGTTATGTAAATATACTGTATTCATTTTTTTTGTTAGTTCAGTGATAAACAACGAAAATTAAAAATAAATAAATGATGAAATGGTGAATTTTTTGCTTGTCCCCCAAAACTAAATACATAAAAATTAAAAGGTTATTCCCAAGTTAGACATTTATGGCATATCCACAGGATATGCCATAAATGTCAGATTAACTTTGGTCCCAGTCCTGGGACACGCATCTATATCGAAAATTGGTGTTGTCACGGCTGCTTTAGAGACCGAGATGGGGGATAGCTTAGCTGATGAATTGAGCCAGGCAGTCAGCCCCTTCATCCGCGCTATCGAAAACACACAGAAAGGAGGGGGCAGCTCCTTTCCTCCAGAGCCTGTGTTGGTGCGTCACCACAAGAACGGCAGCTCCAAACTTCCGAGTCCACGTGACAGAGACTTAATACCTGTGATCCGCGAAGGTTTGGAAAAGAAAGTATGTTGCAAAGTTTCTTCATTTTAGAAAAGAAAAATAATAAATAGTTTTTAATTTCGTTCACTTTAACCCTTTGACTGTTGGAGAGCAATGTGACTGTTGGTACTTATCGCCCATATTCGATAAGTGGTGGCAGCAGCGCGTGGTTTATCTGGGGTGTGTGGACTATGTTGTAATGTGTAATTTTTGCTCAATTTACAACCTCAGTGGAAGGTGAGTGCAAGACTAAGTAAATGGAGATAGATTAACCCCTTGCAGTCACACGCACGTCACGTGCTGTGAAAATGTGTACCTGACAATAACTATAAACAAAAGATAAATAGATGCCAGAGGCGACACATATTTTGCAATATATCTCTGTGAATAAGATTGATTGAATGCTCCAGGTTTACTATAAACCATTAACAAAACTGTCTGTGTTTTCTTGTCCAGCAATTTGTAATTTCTGCATCTGATATCCTGCAAGATGACAAGTTATGGTCGCTCCAATGGTGCATGATTAAACACTTAGAGAAAAAATATTTGCCAATGAAAATATATTTCCAGTGAAGGAAAAAATGCTGGTTTTGCAGTATGCATTACCTCATCCAGACCTGGAGAAGAGAGTGGGCAAAATGGGCGATTGTCCAGAGACCTCCACAAAATAGGGGCCTCCACCAATCAGTTTTCCCCAGCCCTTTCCAGCCACTTTCAGCCGCAAGATGTGATGGTTCAGAAAGATGTAAAATGTACCTTAAACAATATAATCATTTTATTACGTAGAAGAAGAGGTGATCATGCAGCTTTTACTAATATTTATTATTAATCGGAGCTGCATTCTCCTGCCTGCGCTGCTAGCTAGGAGAAATCAAGTGATCAAGTATTCATGTTTATTGCCATAGGAAGAGGGGGATAAGCAGTTGCCAGATACCTCTGGTAGCACTTCTTTCTCGAATGAACAAAGGATTAGGTGTATTAAAATACAACCTTGTCTCCTCCAACAGCAGATACTGGGGACAGTGGGGCTGCGTTCATACACATTACCATTAAGGTCAATTTAGACAACCTGATACTGGTTGTGAAAACGAGCGCCAATCGACGATTCAGCACATGGATCGGCGCTCGTTAGCTTTAGTCACAAGGAGCAATAGTCGGTAATGTATGGGGACGAACAATTGTTACTACGATCGTTTGTCCCCATGCATTTTCATTATGGCGGCAACACTTCTCCCTGTTTACACATGGTGATGTGTTGCCGACTAGCAACCATTTTTGGTTCACATAAAGTTGCGCTTGCTAGTTCATCAGCAGATCGCTGCCCTGCTAACACAGGGCAATGATGGGGAATGAGTGTTCGTACAAGCGCTCGTTCAATCGATCATTGGTCCATGTAAAAGCACCTTTGGATTACTACCAGATCCTGTTGTCATTAGTAGGATCTGCTGACAATCATCTGTTTATGTCCAGATTTCCCAATAATCCACATATCATTTGACACTGCTGCCGAGATTGAGACCCCACTAAATTTGTCACCTGCTTTGCCAAACATCATTAGTTGATGATCAATAAATGTCCATTCCCTGCAGATAGATTTATGTGCATATTTAATTGACAGCTAGCAATATGGCAGTTCTACTAGCTGTGTGACATGTAAAAATCTTTGTTGGTAGAAAATATATAAATAAAAATGAGCACAAACCAGGGAAGTGCAAAATCAAAAGGAGGATATTGGACCCTTCCTCCAGGTGCGGGTCATTGATCCATAATATAAAGATTTTCCATTCAAGCCCAGTACCGGCCCTCTGACAGTAGCTGCTTTACACACTATGCAAATACTTGTTCCTTTGTATTAAAGTCTGCATCAGCTTTTCACGACGGATATATACTGAATATGGGGAATAATATTTAAAGATGGATCAAAAGACCTATAAGGTTCATCTTTGTTTTGGGCATTAACTTTAAGAGATTTGTATGTTATCTAAGAATTGATTGGGTTGATCCTGGTTAAGTATCTCACACTATAGAGCTGTTTTAGCGATATGTCCACTGAAACATTTAGTTTTATCTAAATAAGTGCATAATGATGTGCCGATTCATTTCTTTATAGCAGTCATAGCTCCATTTTTCATATACAGGGCTCCAAATTCCCTTGTATAGACATATAGTTAAAGGGGTTGTCTCTTCTTGACAACCATTGTCCATATGCCATATTCGGTATTATGGCTATTAAAGAGAGGGGTCCCATCTAGCCATTCATTTTATGCTTTATTCATGGTCTCCGGCGCCAGACCCCGCTGACCACTGCAGCAGTTCTCATATTGTCTTTGATTAGTCAATTCCTTTAAATAATGACATTTTGGCTAACTTATTTGCCATATATGGAGCCAGGGAAGATTTTTTCCCCTAATGAGGAAACTGGCATCCACCTCATGTTTTTTTTTTTTGCCTTCCTCTGGATTAAAACGATAGGATTGGACTTCACGGACCTGTGTCTTTTTTCAACCTTATCGACTATGTAACTATATAATTGCAGGCACCACTAGGGGAGCTTAGGGGCTTACTGCATACTAACTATATATTGATCTCAATAATAAAACAGTACCCAGCAAGCTTCTAAGGTCACCCTAGTGACATCTTCAAGCAGCCAGACTTTTATCATCTACAATGTGTGTCAGATTTACTAAGACTGGAGTTTAATATGCTAATCTTAGCTTTCATCTCTGCTGGAGTCAGATGCCACAAATTTATTAAGAGGTGCACGCCTTTCCAACATAATTGTGGGGTAACAATTGGGATTGCACAGCTCTGCCCCATCTCTCTTCTCTCCAGATCGACTATAAAAAAATCAAGTATACTCACCTCATCGCTCCGCTTCTCCCCCGGATCTCGACAAATACAAGATCCTAACGTTGAGCAGAGTCAGGTAGTTATATGTGACGCAGGCACAACGTCCAGCTCAGAACACTGTGTACTGCATCACATATAAGGCCCTGACGCTGACCTTGTATGCGAGCTGGCCTGATCATGGAGCCCGAGGATATCCTGGGGGGAAAGTGGAGAGATCAGGTGTGTACATTTTTTTTTAATTCATTTGACTTTATTTTATTTGAATATTTTATTGTGGGAGGTGGTTAGGCAGTACAGGGCCTACCATGGGGCCTGTCTATCCCCTCTTATGCACCTGACCAAAGAGTCCATCAAGTCCAACCTATAATCCTACCATGTTCATCCAGAGGAAGGCAAAAATCCACATGAGGTTGATGTCAATTGCCTCATTAGGGAAAAAATTCCTCCTCATCTCCAAATATGGCAACCAGAATATATCCCTGAAACAACGTCCCATCTCTAGAGTCGAGTACTTATAACTAGTAATATTACATTTTCAAGAAAGATGTCAAGGCCTCCTTGAACTTGCTCAATGAATCAACCCTCACAACATCCTGTGTTAGCGTTCTATAGTCTCACTGCTCTTACGGTAAAGAATCTCAATCTATGGTTAAACCTTCCTTTCTCTAGATGTAGGGGTTGCGCCCTTGTCCTTGTTACAGGCCTAGATGTAAATAGATCATTAGAAAGATCCCTGTACTGTCCAATTATGTATTTGTACATTGTAATAAGCCATTTTCAGTGGCGGACACAGACTGCAAAAGGCCCCTGTGCAGATAATGTGCCAGGGCCCCCCCGCCCCCCCCCCCAATACCGACAAAGTTACCTAAACATATATATGCATATAAAAATAAACCTTACTAATAAAAATTATGAAGGAAGATTTATATTGTACATTTTATTACCAGTTTAGAACACAAGTAACACATTTTTTTCCGGGTTAAATTCTTATCTAAACTAAGTCCCTAAATGTGGGGGGGGGGGGTACATTGCGTTATCTACAGAGGGGTTCTGTATGGCATTATCTACAGGGGGGGCTGTATGGCATTCTCTACAGGGGGGGCTGTATGGTGTTATCTACAGGGGGGACTTTATGGCGTTATCTACAGTGGGGTCTGTATGGCGTTATCTACAGGGGTTCTGTATGGCGTTCCCTACAGGGGGGGTCTGTAGGGAAAGTCATACAGCCCCCCCCTGTAGGGAACGCCATACAGACCCCCCTTTAGGGAACGCCATACAGACCCCCCTGTAGGGAACGCTATACAGCCCCCCCTGTAGGGAACGCTATACAGCCCCCCCTGTAGGGAACGCCTTACAGCCCCCCCCTGTAGGGAACGCTATACAGCCCCCCCCCTGTAGGGAACGCCATACACCCCCAATCACTCAAAAAAATGCGACCTACAGTGTGAAAAGACAAAAGACATGTATCCCCTATCCACAGGATAGGGGATACATGTGTGATCGCTGGCATTGATAGGGAGAGCGGGGGACCGAAAGTCCCCCGAAGTTCTCCATCACTCACCTCTGACTTCCGGTGTCTGCGCAGCTCAAGTGTGACCGGCGCTCCATTCATTTCTACGGAGCTGCCGACACAGACCCCGGAAGTCCGAGGTTTGTGATGGAGAACTTCAGGGGACTTTCGGTCCCCCGTTCTCCCTATCAATGCCAGCGATCACACACGTATCCCCTATCCTGTGGATAGGGGATACATGTCTTATGTTTAATGGCAGAGCGGGGAGATACTCCCTGCTCTGCCGTAGTGTTCCGTGGCATCGCGCTGTAGCAGCCATAGCGGCAGCTAGCGGAGATTCCGGCCAAGGTGGGGGCCCGTGCCGGCAGGTGACGCGGGCCCCCTCATGCCGCGGCCCCGTAGCAGCCGCTACGGCTGCTATAGCAGTAGTTACGCCCCTGTGTTAGGGGGAGTTCACACTGAGGTTTTTTTCGCGAAAAACGTCAGAAAGTGCCTCCCATTGAAATCCATGAAATTTTTCCTGCGAGCAGTAAAAACCGCATGCGGGAAAAAGAAGCGCAATGCCCTTTCTTCGGGCGTTTCTGTCTCTGACTTCCCATTGACAACAATGGCAGGCAGAAAATGCGTTTTTTGCTGCGTTTCCCTGCCCACGGCCCGATGGCCGAAAAACGCCACAAAAAAACGCAATGAAAAACGCGGGAAGTGTTCTACCGGCAGGTCAAAATATGCCTCAAAATTCCGGAAGGAATTATGAGGCAGATTTTTCTACATAAAAACTTCTCCCTTCTGACATGAACTTTTTAACTTCATCTACCTGTCCTCTGCAGTCTGCACGTCCTCCACTCGTCCTGTGTCTGTCCTCCGCTCATCCTATGAGTTCTCCGGCAGTCCTGACTGTACTGTCCAGCCGCCCGAAGTCTTACGTCGCACCGCCCCCTGTCCTCTCCCCTGCCTGAGCGCTCCTCCTACCACCAGCATCGCCGTCCTGTCCTATTCATCTGTGCCAGATTGGCAGTGCAGTGTAGCGGCTATCACCGGGCCCGGGCACCCGCCCCCTCCCTCCCGATTGGTAGTGCAGTGTGGCGGCTATCACCGGGCCCCCGCCCCCTCCCTCCCCTCATGCCTAGTGTTGTGATGCTACTAGGCATGAGGGGGCCCGTGCCGCCAGGCCTGGTACATAAAATGTAATGTGCCTGTCAGGGCGACACGGGCCCCCCCATGCCGCGGGCCCCGTAGCAGCTGCTACGGCTGCTACTGTGGTAGTTACGCCACTGAACGGGCCCCCTTCCCACGCGGGGCCCTTGTGCAGCTGCACCGGCTGCACATGCGGTATGTCCGCCCCTGCCATTTTTTTCTAAACTGAATATCCCCAAGTTTGATAACCTTTCTTGGTACTGCAATCTGCCCATTTCCTTTACCTTGGTCGCCCTCCTTTTCACCTGCTGTAATTAATCCATTTCCTTCTTATACACAGGTCCCCAAACTTGTACACAATATTCCATGTGTGGTCTGACTTGTGATTTATATAGAGACAAAACTGTGTTCTTGTCACAAGCATCTATGCCTCTTTTGATGCATTTCATGATTTTATTGCCTTGGCAGCAGCTGCCTGGCACTGGTTGCTAATGGTAAGTGTATTGTCCACCAATATTGCCAATTCTTTTTTAGTAGCAGTTTTACCCAGTGTTTTTCTATTTAATGCATAATTGTAGAATTTGTTTCCAGGGCCCAACTGCATAACCTTACATTTATCCTCATTAAACTTCATTTTCCATTTCTCTGCCCAAATCTCCTGCTTCCCCAAATCCCTCTGTAATATGATTTTATCCTTTTCTGTTTTGATTGTGACATGGAAGAAAATGGTAGTAACTCGTGATTTTCTTTCTCTGACTAACAAAGTAGCATTTCTGCAGGATAAAACATTTTTTTATTGTGACTCTTCAATTTTGATGGGACACATTTCTCTTACTTAGATAAATAAAATTGCTGTTGACTATTATTTTCTCCATATCACAGGCACCAGGACGACTAAGTGAGTGCTACATCATGAGAACCAGCCAAATTCTCATATCTCAGCTTGCTGAAACCCTGTGAGTATGACAGCATGGGGAGGGGTGGGATATTGGGTTTAAATTAAATCTAAATTTTCAGGATTTCAGTAGACTTTGGCTGTAAGTTAGGTATAATTTGTACCGTCCTAGCATTATCTATTTTTATTACCTCAGTATTCTCCATATATCAAGGCAGTTCAACGCTTCAACAGCACCGCTGAAGAAATCACTGGTAGACAATGTAAATTGAGATACCTCATTTGAATTGTACAAGTAATTTAAAACTTTTTAAATTCCTTCTCAAGGTCATGCGAAGAGCAACTTCAAGGACATTTGAAGTCTCAAGAGTATAAACCTATCAAGGAAATCTACTGTTACGATCAGAGCTGATCACAGCTGCATAATGTAACACACACACACACACACACACACACACACACACACAACTTCTACGCTCGAAAGAATCTAAGAGGTGCAAGAAAAAAAGAACTCCATGATAAACTGTTCTGACCTACACCCACTAAAGAAAGGGATTCTGAGTTCATCTTCTTGAACAGTTCTGAATTCTATTTTCATCGATACCATTGTGACAAGAACCTGCTATTTTATTTCTCTGAAAGTATTAATTTCAGTGTAAGCCGCCTTGGGGAATCTGTGAAATGGGCGCATTTGCTGGAAGAACAAAGAGGACTAGAATGATTGACTTATAGCTCTGCTGATTAGCTTTTTTTGTGCTATATCCCCAGAGTGAATGGACCACTGTACGTTCATTTTAACCTGATCCTTTTATTAACCTACTATTGATTGGTAAGCTGGACTTCTGCTGTGAAGAGGCTTTTAATTGGCCAGTATGGTTCCACTAGAGCGGGGCTAATCAGAACCAAAGTGGAATAGTTGATTTGGTGTCGGTGGGTTGAGTGGTTTTCGTGTGAATTAAAGCAAACTTGAAGAAATAGGTCAGTCAAAGCGAAATTTGCACAGCAAGTCTTATATGTGGATTACTGATATAAACATATTATATTACTCGGACTTAAGAAAAAACGAAAAAAACGGACTAGTTAAAACAAAATCAAAGTAATGTTCCATTCTGCAACTTAGGCCTTATTCCCACGAACGTGTTTAACGTCCGTGATACGCGAGTGAAAATCACGCGCGTCGCACGGACCTATGTTAGTCAATGGGGCCGTTCAGGCAGTCCGTGATTTTCACGCAGCGTAAATCTCACGACATGTCCTATACTTGGCCGTTTTTCGTGCATCACGCACCCATTGAAGTGAATGGGTGTGTGAAAATCGCCCACGGCACACGGAAACACTTCCGTGTGTCGCGTGTGATTCGCGCAACAGTAGATAAAGAAATTAAGGAAAAATAAAAGCACTTCCTTCATTTCTTTTTCTAAACATCAAAACCGCATGTCATAAGGATGGCCTATGCGTGAAAATCACGCAGCCACGCACCATTCACTGATGACACACGGAACTGCAATGCGCGCAAAGCGCAGCATTTTTTGCGCGCGCAATACGCACACGCTCGTGTGAATCGGGCCTTAGAATAGCATTTTTCCAGATTACATTTTTTAACCTAATGCTGTTTGTAAACTCATCTCACATATTTTTTTTTATATCTGTTAGTTGGCCTCGAGGTTCTTCTATAGGATTTGAGAAATATTTGCTCCCCACCCCTGTTCTCCTTATAAACATTTTATATTAATTTGTATAGCATAAATGCAAACACGAGGAGAACATACAAACTCCATGCGGATGTTGATGGGGTGACAAAAGAAGCCCCTTGCCCTCTGAAACCATTTAGATGCTGTGTATGCTATTGACCATGGCATCTAAGGGGTTAAATGACTGGAAAGGAAGGCAACGCTGATCATGACCATTAGAGTAGGAGCCTGGCTGTCTTTAGGCAGCCTGACACCTGCACTAGGCGGCACACCCAAGCCTGGCTTATGACACATCGTCGTCCCTTAATGACCACTCTGAAAAGGTGTATATGCAGTCATTAAGGGGTTAAAGAGGTTCTCCGCTTTGGACAATCCCTACTTGTTAGAAAAGTGTCTTGACACTAAGCTGATCACAACGTGTCTGCCTGTCGGGTCCCTCAGCAATCAGCTGTAATCTGTGGGATATCCTGGCAGTAAGTATTAAATTTCCATGTAGCGCCACCACAAGGAAAATTAAATATCACACAGTGCCCATTCATATCAATGGGTTGTCTGTGTAATGCAGGACAGGACGGGTCATCCAGTGCGAGAGATGCTCTTTATAACCGCTCTCCATTCTGGCCAATAGATGAGGATCCTGAACAGAGAACTCCATCTATTAATTCCCTAATTGGGTAAACAAAAATGGGTTTTCTAAACTGAATAACCCCTTTAAATTACACAGTTTGCAGAACTGATTCCTTTTGATATTTGAGTCCATACACTAGAAATATAAGTATTGTGGCTGACCACGTGTCCTGTCAAGGCACATGTCTTCTAAACTGCTTCCATGGACATGATAATAAGTATAGTGTACCCAAATGCCCTGCACAGTTACCAGATATCAATCCAACAGAGTATCTCGGTGGAACAGGAGATTCAAAGCAGGAAAATCCTACCCAGTAATCAAAAAGAAGACCTAATAAAGTGGCCAGAGAGTGTACGCCATGCTCTTTTCCCATGCAATGAAACAGTTAATAGAAATCCTGGGGAATCTTAATGCTTTAGGATCACTGCACATTTTGGACTCTGTTTCAACTGGTCTTCTAATCAAATACCTCAACACACTCATAATAAGGTTTTCTGGCTTGTGGTGTGGGTTCGACTGTTATAGGCTGCCAACAAAGAGCTAAGCCAGGTTAAATACTGCTCCAGTGATAGATAACCTGGCTGATTTCCCAGTTACTATGTATAGCTGCCTTATTTTATATAAGTTGGGTCCTGCAGATAATAAAACATACATATGTACACAGTTAAAATGTGATTGTTCTCTCCTGAAATAGCATCTGAAAAGTTAGCCAAGTGTAAATGTTCTTAAAAAAAAAAACAAAACACTTATCTGTTTTTAATTTTAAAGTTTGGTTCCTGTAAATATACTGGAGACAGTCTGACGGACACTATGTGTGATCAGAATAGCTGTGTGATATTTAGCTTTTTTATAAATTGCATTCCTAGAAAGTGTTTGTCACCCACTTACAAAAAACTATAAGTCATGTAACTGTAAACCACAAAAATGCTCAAGCAGGACATACCAGGGTCTAAGGCCTCATGCACACGACCGTAGTGTTTTTCTGGTCCGCAAATTCCAGGACCGTGTTCCGTGAAATGTCATCCGCAGTTCATCCGTATGTAATCCGCAGTTCATCCGTATGTAATCCGCAAAATGCGGATGAAAAAAAAAAAGCCTAGGTAAAACAGGATGACGACAGAACTCATTCCCGGTCGTCGCCTAGCAACACTTCCACAAATCCGCAAAAATGCGGATGACACACGGAGGTGTATCCGCAATTTCCACGGGCCCATTGACTTCTATTGGCATGTCCGCAGCGCATTTGCGGCCCGTAATAAGACATGTCCGGAGTTTCTGCGGCACGGATGTGCGGACATGCGGAGAGCCGTGAAAACACGGATAGTGGGTATGGCCACATAGAAATGAACGGGTCCGCAATTAACCCGTGGATTTGCGGTGGAATTGCGGACGCAAAAACACGGTCGTGTGCATGAGTCCTAAGTGTTACAACCAATGTCTTGAGGGTTACTCCAGTAACATTGTCATCCTTTCTGGTTTAAGGAGGGCAGCTACACAGATTAAGTTAATGGGTTAGGATCCGTTACAAAATGGAAGCCATGACACCAGTGTGAACAGTCCCTAACTTTATAGACATGGAGATAATAAATAAATACTCTACCCCTTCTCTCCTTCAGTTTCTCTATTCATTCCTATAAGACTCACATGGGGGCTGTGATAGTAATGAATGGAGAAACTCATTTCCTGTCCACACATGACACGCTGTGGCACTTGGAGAGTCCTATTACTGGTCACATGACACTGCTGAGGACCAGAAGGGAGTGGACAATTCACAAATACAGCCACCGGTAAGAAAATTACCACAATTCACCACAATTTACATAATGTGCCTCTCTAATGGGGCCAGAGAATAAAAAAAAATGTGATAGTGCTCCTTTAACTATATAGAAAACCCAGAATCTGTAAGATTTCTAGACTCTAACAATCTAAATTTTCTTACATGTGTAATAGGGCTGAAACTTGACGTGCCCATTCCGAATGTTTTGGCTGCTTGTGCCAACACCACCCTGGGGTGTCTAAGTAATATGTAGCATCAGTATCAGCATCACTATAACAGTGCCATCTACAGGGTATAGATAGCAGTATAGAAGTGCTAACCAAAGTGCCTGTACTTTATATCACTCAACTTTCCCATGCTCACCATCTCCGTTCCTTCACTGAAAGCCAGATGTTACACACAAGTGATCTGTAAAGGTCTGCACACTTGTATCTCCCTCTTCTACCATAGGAGGAGAAAATGCAACATGCTCAGCTAGATACATTTGGGGGTGGGTGTACTCAATGCTGGAATCAGGTCAATCAGGACCCTAGTATCCAGGGGCGTAACTAGGAAAGACTGGGCCCCATAGCAAACTCTTGACTGGCCCTCCAGGTGCCACACGCGGCCCCCCTTATAGATAGTGCTCCCTGTAAATTGTGCCATACAGCCCCCTGTAGACGGTGTCACACCCCGCTTGTAGATAGTGCCCCCAACCTCCCCCTTGTAGATTGTGCCATACAGCCCCCTGTAGATATTGCCATGAAGCCCCCTGTATATAGTGCCATACAGCTCCCCCTGTATATAGTGCCACACATCCCCCTCCCTTGCATATAGTGCCACAAACCCCACTTAGCAGATAGTGCCACACAGCCCCCCTTAGTATAGTGCCACACACAGATCCCTGTAGATTGCACCACACACAGCTCCCTGTAGACAGAGCCACAGCCCTTCCCCTTGTAAATAGTGCCATACTGCCCCCTTAGTAGATAGTGCAACACAGCCCCCCTTAGTAGTGCCATACAGCCTCTTGTATATAGTGCCACACAGCTCCCCATGTGTATAGTGCCACACAGCTTCCCCTTGTGTATAGTGCCACACAGCTCCCCCATGTGTATAGTGCCACACAGCTCCCCCATGTGTATAGTGCCACACAGCTCCCCTTTGTGTATAGTGCCACACAGCCCCCCCTTGTATATAGTGCCACACGGCCCCTCAAGTAGTACAAGGCAATGGCGCATCCGAGAAAGTTGTATCAGCCAGGGGGATGTCAAACAAACATGGAAAGGTGGGTTTGGAGGCAAGACTATGTGACTCTTCAGGATAGCAACACCGCCCCATGACCCTTTAATGAGTAATTAGCATATAGTGTGCGCTGTTTTAAAAGTTGCTTTTATAGATTTTGCTGCATCTGAAAAAAACATGCATTTGGAATTATTGTCAGGTCATGTATTACCGCATGGTGATGGTTCAAGGGGTTAAAACTACCAGACAGGATCCCATGAATAATACAATAAATTGAAAACAAATCCATCTGCCCTGCAATTTTGTTATTATAAATATATCCTATATAATTACAGCTCCAGAACCAAGCTCATACATATATACAGTACCACAATCTAGCTCAGTACATAAATACAGCACTCGAACCAAGCTCAGTACATATATATAGCACCAGAACAAAGCTCAGTACATAAATACAGCACTAGAACCAAGCTCATACATATATATCGCACGAGAGCCAAGCTCAATGCATATATACAGCACCAGAACCAAACTCAGTACATAAATACAGCACTAGAACTAAGCTCTGACAGATATACAATACCAGAATCAACCTCAGTACATAAATACAGCCCCAGAACCAGCCTCAGTACATAAATACAGCAACAGAACAAAGTTCAGTATATAAATACAACACCAGAACCAAGCTTGGTACATACAGTACCAGAACAAGGCTCATACATATATTCAGCACCAGAACAAAGCTCGGTACATAAATACAATACCAGAACAAAGAGCAGTAGATAAATACAGCCCCAAAACCAAGCTCAGTACATAAATACATCCCAAGAACCAAGCTCAGTATATATATATACAGCACCAGAACAAAGCTCATTACATAAATACAGTCCCAGAACCATGCTCAGTACATATATACAGTACCAGAACAAAGCTCATACATATATACAGCACCAGAACAAAGCTCATACATATATATAGCACCAGAGCAAAGCCCAGTACATATATACAACAGAACAAATATAGCTCAATTTAGTGCAACCCCTGCCGTATAGATTTGTACGGCGTAAAACTACAGCTCCCAGCATGGCCCGAACAATGGTAAGGATATGCTGGGAGATGCTGTTTCACAAAAAAAAAATCATACCACCCATCATCTTGCTGCAGATTATACAATGACTACAGTACTGATTAGAGGCATAATAAACATTTACATTAAGTGACTCACCGGTGACGTCTCAGATTCTAGTTCTTTTTCTTTTTTCTTCTCCCTCTGGTCCACACCTCTATGATGGATTTCTACTGGCCACGACCCATTTCTGCAGTTTTCCGCTCAGATCTCTTCAGCCTCTCACTTTTAAAACATTTCTGCACCTATAAACGAAGATAAAATTCCCAACACCTCCAACTATAATAGCACCATAGTCCCTGATTATGATATTACGATACACTGTGTCCCACACAAACACACGCACACACACACACACACACACACACACACACACACACACACACACACACACACACACCGTGCCCCCTGTAGATAGAGCCCCATAGCCCCCTGTAGATAGCGACCCCCACATAGCCTCTGTAGGTAGTGCCCTACAAATTGCTTCCCCTATAGATAGTGCTCCACATATAGCCCGGCCTCTGTAGATAGTACCTCACATAAAGCTCCCCCTGTATATAGTGTCCCACATATAGCCCACCCCTGTAGACATTGCCCTATAAATAGACCCCCTGTAGATAGTGCCCCACAGGTAACCCACCCCTGTATATAGTGTCCCACATATAGCCCACCCTTATAGCTAGTGCCCTAAAAATAGCTCCCCCTATAGATAGTGCTCTACAAATAGCCCACCCCTGTATATAGAGTGCCACATATAGTCCACCCCTGTAGATAGTGCCCTACATATAGCTCCCTCTGCATATAGTGCCCACATCCCCACAGATAGACCCCCCTGTATATAGAGCCCCCACTGTAGATAATGGCACTCACAGTTTTAGTAGAAAGAAATACAATAATTACATACTCACCCTGATCCTGTTCCCGCACAGTCCAGTGGCAATGCATATCTGCTATCTTCTGAGCAGGTCTGCTGGAGCTGAACGACGCAAGTGGTGCATAGTTCAAAGGCGCTGATTGGCAGGACAGAATGACTTGCCCGTCAATCAACACCTTTCAAGCACGGAAGCGGCGCAATGGCGTCATCGCGCTGCTAGCCTAGTTGAATGGCGCTGATTGGCGGTGCAAGCAATTTTGCCCTGCCAATCAGCGTCATTGTAAGGCGCTGAATGATCGGGCACGGAACGTGCCCGGCCATTCAGCGCTAATGCATGTATTTGTACCTGCGTGCTATAGACGCAGGTACAATTACTGCAAGAGGGAGTGGCTATCTCTAGCACCAGGGCCCCCTCTGGTGCTAGCGATGCCCCCGGGCATGAGAGGGCCAGTGCCACCCGGCCCATAAATGTTAGAGGCTCGGCGGCGCTGGCCCCGTAGTAGCGTCGCTACCACTGTAGCAGCCATAACAGCTGGGGGGGGCGTGTTGACCAGTTGCACGGGTCCCCCCATGCCGTGGGCCCCATAGCTGCCGCTACGGCTGCTACAGCGGTAGTTACGCCACTGCTAATGTTAAATTACTGGCTTTAAACTCAGCTCCAATTGGCGTTGTCTTCTGCTGGAGTTTTGTGTCTGAAGTGCTATATTTTGTCAGAGTCTGGGCCCACCTGAGAGTCCTATGGTACTTTGGTGGGCCAGCCCGACCCCGGCTATAATAGAAACTTTGCCATCATGTTACAATAATACATAACAAAATTATTTTAGGACAGTATCCCTTTGTATTACATTGAATGTGGGATATCAATCTCTATAGAAATAATGCACAGCCGGTGGAGTGGTTAAGTAGTTCTGCAAAATAATTACTTCTGGCTGGAAACCAATGCCTATATCTGTAGCTTACTATCTAATAGTTCCTATATCTCTCAGGGGTGCACACTTCTGTGAATGAGACATAATGAAATCAGAAACTGCAAACTATATTTCTGCCATGATGAAGTAAAATGTAAAATTATATATAATAAAAATTATTGCTTTAAAAGAGATATCATTAGGTCGTTTCAGGAGGTCTTTGGCAATCTCAATTTCTCATCTGGGATGTCATTTGTAATAATAGAAGAATAATGCAGGAATTTGGAGGATAATATGAACATTTTCTTCACCTTTATTATGCTATTTAAAATTCATACATGTCATTCTCCTTTATGGGAATAAAAAACTAAATAATAAAAATAATCACCTGTAATAGCATGATCATAGTATAATACAGGATAAGTATTCGCAATTGTAGATACTGTAATACTGCTATTGGGAAATAAATCTTCAATGGATGTTCTGCAGGGGTTACATTATCCTTTCTAATACATTAAAGATTACAGGAGCAGAGCCGTAGCTTTGAGATGTTCTGATGGTGTTCATTCCGCGCTGATTCCTGTTAGTGCATCAATATAAACATCCTTGCTAATTTTGGGCTTGATCCGTATTTAGAAGCTTTAGCGTTGGCTCAAGATATAAACCTCTAAAATCACACCATATGTGCAACCTGTGAGTGTTGCATTGGGGACCCAGTATTCATTTGTGCACTGACACCTTAAGGGTGCAGTCACACATGACAGATTTGACAAAATCTGGCATGTGTGACTGCACCCTAAAGGGGTATTCTCATCTAATAAAGTGATTACTAGGATATGCCGTCACTTTATGATCGGTGGAGGGTTGACTTCTGGGATCCCCACCACCTTGGAAATAAAGGGGCCAAAACGCAGATTTAGGGCTGCAGCCTCTTAACTGTTTTCCCCTGCACAACAAGACCTTGGCTACCCACTGGACAGGGTACTGCAGCACGGCCCAATCTAAGTGAGTCCGGCCAGCTGCAGTTCCCTGCATAGTCGGTTGGCCGGGAGCGCCATTTTGCATGGAAAACTTAGAAGGGGACGCAGCGCTAAATCAGCACTGTAGCCCCTTCATTCACAGGGTCGACCGACACTGATCATTCAGTGATGGCATATAATAGCTATATGCCCTCACTTTATAAAATGGAAATAACCCAATAAATGCCGTGGAAAAAACTGAAAATCCATCTTTTGCCCAGAGTGAAGGTGCTGATGCAGAGATCCCCCATGGTCTTCTTGCAGGCCACTCCTACAGACTGCCTGATCTCTCAGGTCAAGTCAACTACTGTCTTAGTGAACAGGCAGGGTGCACGGGTGGCTTGCAAGAAGACCAATGTTGGGTCTAGAGAGTGGCACCGACACACCGGGTAAAAGCTTTGTGTGAGCTGGGTTATTCCTTGTACAGGTTCACGGTCATGACAACTGCTGCTCCGGATTTTAGGCTTTCACTTCAAAGATGTAAATCTCAATTTGCTTTAGCCAAAGAATCAATTGCCACGAAATAACCGCCACATACCGAAGACCAGCAGTGTACCAAGACCCAAACTGGGATTCTACAGGTGAAATGTACGATTCGGTTTAATTCTTTCTCTGGAGATCACAGAACCAGACTTTTTACAACTACGACTTCCAGATCGATGCAGACAGCTGAGGTGGTTTAGATAGACAGGTGCAAAAATAAAAAAAGAAACTATGTTGGACTTGGAAAATAATATTTCTTTAAGTTTGCATTCTTAATATAAAATGTTCGCTTTTGGGACATCAGGAATGTGAAGGAGAAATAAATTTAATCCCAGGAGTACATTTTAGGTTGTTTTCTGTTGCCAGCAGCTATAACATGCTTCATTCAGACATTCTTCATTCTTAGCACGTGATGTTACTAATGATGTAATGTCTCTCTAAAATGTTTTTTTTAAAACATGTTATCATTTTTTTTACGTTTTGCAATATTGACCTTGCAGACTTGAGTAATAAGGTTGTTTTGTGGGGCATTTTTTTTTATTTATTAAAAACACCATAGCAAAAAGCCAGATTTGGGCTGCCCCCATTCCACATAGAAATGTCCTAGCTCAAGAGTTCTCCACATAATTATCCTTATACTGAGACTGACTGAATAATACCACCACACAGTGACCAATAACCCCACCATATTAGTTCCGCACAGAGGGTCTGGATGACATCATCACATGAGAGACCGTAGAAGAGAATACAGTCCTGGGGTTGGCCCAATACGGTCCCTATTGCTGCCTAGGTGCCCCAATATTATTCCTGCTGTGCTGCTTTGTGATATTTGATTTTAATTCTGATAGGAATGTCACTTCCCAAAATAAAACCCCCAAAATAATGTGACTTTGTACATGGCTATGATGACTGCCAGTTCAACTCTCCACTTTTCACATGCTCCTTTGAAAATCTTGTTAAAAGCTGTTCCCATGGTGGATGATGAGTGTTTTTCCTGAGGGTGTGAAGTTAGAGCTCTGTGATGAGTTTTAAATGGTCCAGTGCCCTATTGGTTTCCACACATTTAAAAAGCCCTGAGGAAAGCATGGATTATTGTACCTACATGGGTAATGAGTTTATACTATGCATGCGTGTTCAGATGTTGATTCAAAAAGGTGAATTTGTTTTTCAATGACCCAATATAATTGTTAGTTTCCACATGGCTGAATCACATTCTAAAAAGATTCTTATTTAGGATTAAAGCTGGAGCTAGTACTAGAGCTCTATTTAATATCCATACAGTACACAGTGAACGGAAATAATGAAAAATTAATAGAAATATAGAACTTTATATTTATGAATCCCTCTCAGCATTTTTACACCAACAAAAAGACATTTGTAGTTTGCTTTGGTAAGAAGGGATGTGGCTTAAGACTCACGCACGTTTCATTTTCATATTTGACGTTATTGCCATTTTTCTGTCCAGAAGATAGTAGTCTGCTTCATATTCTCCATATTTGGCCTTGGGAGATATATCCAAGAACATACATACTTATATACATTCATATAAATCAGCAAAAGCAAGCTGCTAAGGGATCCACAAAAAAATTGGGCCCGGAATGGTAGGCACCTCCCAGGACATGTGGACCCACACTCCAAAGGCCTTACAATCAGAGGCGTAACTTGAAGCTCCTGGGCCTCAATGCAAAATCGGTAACAGGGCCCTTCACCATTTGCCATTTATAATACTATGATACAGGGGGTCCTTTGGATGCCCTTAGGCACTTGGGCCTGTGTGCAACTGCTACTGGGACACCCCCTATAGCTATGCCCCTGTTTATAATGTTAGCAAAAAGAAGAAAGAGGAACAGTCCCCAACAGTCATAATGCCTCCAAGAGAAAATAGGGAAAGGGGCAGATAAAATGAATGGTGTGATTATATAAAGCTGCAAAGTTTTAAATGTTAGTGAGATTACTTTTTTTTTACCCATTATGTCTTGAACTAATCACTCTGATAATTGTTGAATGTTTTCATGTCAAACTTTCTTTATCAGCAAATTGAGGTCAGCAATATCTGTGTCATAATTGCTATGTATAAAATGTCTTACTGCTCATAATAAACTGAAAACATAGAGTATTATTACAGCGTTCATATAATATTCTGACATAAAATCAGCAATACTACATGGATACTAAGAAAAATTGCAATTCCACTGTTTGGTGTAATAGCTCTCCTGGTTGAAACCCTCAGCTACTATCTGCCCCTGCAGGGGAAACAGTCAGCACATATATGAATGTAATATTACGTGGTTTTTATATCAATGGGCGACTATGTAATAAATGGATGTGTGGAGTCCTCCAATCTGAACGACGCTCTATGTAATGTCTCTTAGTTCTGGTTAATGGAGAGGTGGGTCCCAAGCATGTGGAAAGGGTTGTTCTTCACAACTGTAAAAATAATAATATGCTGCCATCTACATTCATATTAATAAATATTTCTGCCACCCCAAGGTTTTCCAATTATTGTTATAATGTCATATGATATAATATATGTGTAGTGTCCCACAAGACACCACTTGCGGGATAATATGTTTTGAATATGTTTTATACTGTTTTATGACATTTTGCGCTTTTAGGTACTGTCACTTTGAAGAGTAAATGTAATTTTGCAGTGCACTGTTTTGCAGGTGTGACTTTCCCAGTAAGTTCTGGAAGGTGAGAGGAGCTCATTTTACATATAGTAGGCACTGGCCCAGCTTTTGGTTTAGACTGTGTGTGTTGGCTACAGTTCAGTTAACAGAAAAGTGGAGTTGCTCCTGGGTCTATCCATCAATGATCCAGAGACAGGCTGCCTATAACATCAGGCCATAGGGTAGCTCGCAGAAAGAAAGAGGAAGAGATACCTTGATATACTATTAACCCTGACTACCCATTACAAGCAAAAGTAGCACAGGCCAGGACCCATTACAGATAGAGAATTGGACAGATATTGTAATGTTCCAATTAATACAGGGTCAGCTATACAAAACCTCCCAACCGTCACAGATTCAGCGAGACAGTCGCGGATTTGAGGCGGTGTCCCACTGTCCTGGGCGGCCAATGGTATGTTTCAGCATCAACTGTATCTGCATCCTCTTAACTCAGATACAGTTGAAATTGTGAAGCAGGGAGTTCCCTGCTTCACCATTCACTACAGTAACGCCGGCCGTGAGCGACTCGGCACAGACAGGCGCGATTCAGTGATATCATTGCGCCTGCCTGCGCCGAGCCACTCATAGCACAGTGCGGAGGAGCAGAGGGATCTCGTCCACTCGTCGTGTGAATGGGGTTAGGTGAGTATTTGTTTTTTATTATGCCACTATTGGGGCATTATACTGTATGGTGACAGCTAATGAGTATTATACTGTATGGGGGCAACCGTGGAGGCATTATACTGTATGGGGGCATCTGTGTGGGCATTATAATGTATGGTGGCTGCTGTGAGGGCATTATACTGTATGGTGGCAGCTAAGGGGGCATTATACCTGTGGGAGCATTATGATGTGTGGGGGCATTATACTGTATGGGTGCATCTGTGTGGTCATTATATTATTTTGGGCATCCGTGTGAGCATTATACGGTATAAGGGTATCTATGGGGGCTTTATACTGTGTGGGGGCACTATGGGGGCATCATACTATGTGGAGGCCACTATGGGGGCATAATACTGTGTGGGCTAAACTGGGTGTGTATGGGTTCAGATTGGACGGTATTAGATGTGTGTCTTAACAGGGCACGTTATTGAACCGAAAGGACTGAGTTTATAACAAGAAATTGTGCCTCCATTTCATGTGGAAGATTCTAACTTAAAGAGGCTCTGTCACCAGATTCTCAAATCCCTATCTCCTATTGCATGTGATCGGCGCTGCAATGTAGATAACAGTAAAAAATTGTTTTTTTAAAAACGTTCATTTTTGGCCAAGTTATGAGCTATTTCATATATATGCAAATGAGGTTTGAAATGGACAATTGGGCGTTTTTTTTTTGTTATGTCCAACTGGGCGTGTATTGTGTTTTTAACTGGGCGTGTTTACGTGTATGACGCTAACCAATCAGTGACCAGTCAGCATCATACACTCATCTCCATTGATTTACACAGCAGCGATGTGCAGCCACATAAACACAGATTAACGTTAATCAAGTGTCCTGACACTTCTGAATCTTTTCTTTGAGATTTCTAGCAAGGGAAACGAAATCTCGCGAGATTACGGAGGTAAACGAGATTTCGTTTCACTTGCTGGAAATATCACAGAAAAGATTCAGAAGTGTCAGGATTCTGAGTACACATGACGTCCAGGCTGGATGATCATGTGTATTCATTATCAGGACACTTGATTAACATTAATCTCTGTGTTTATGTGGCTGCACATCGCTGCTGTGTAAATGAATGGAGATGAGTGTATGATGCTGACTGGTCACTGATTGGTCAGCGTCATACACGTAAACACGCCCAGTTAAAAACACAATACACGCCCAGTTGGACATAACAAAAAAAAAAACGCCCAATTGTCCATTTCAAACCTCATTTGCATATATATAAAATAGCTCATAACTTGGCCAAAAATGAACGTTTTAAAAAAAACAAAAACGTTACTGTTATCTACATTGCAGCGCCGATCACTGCAATAGGAGATAGGGATTTGAGAATCTGGTGACAGAGCCTATTTAAGAAAAGTGTGCCGCGAGCTAGCCTGTTCAACTGCCACCACAGCCTCCTGTCTTTATTTGCATCTAACACCAAGGGCACCCCAAGCGCCATCAGGCAGGAGTCAGTCACAAGGGAGTGCCACGGGGGAAATACTGTCATCATCATCATTTGTGCAACCCCCTCATCACTGTATGTGCAGCCCTGGGAAAGTGGGAAGGCCTGTGTTGACGCAAATATATTATATAGTGCAAATATAATAGACTGAAGGTTTAGATGGGTGTGTTAACAGACACCCTTTAGTCACTTGCCCATATCCAGATCCATTGGTTGTATCAATATATCGGAGAGAAGTACGAGACACAGAGACGTGCTTTGTATACCCAAATATTGTTAGTACGCAGTTACAATTGTACCCCTTAAGGAGGAAGTTGGCTCGAGCTGACCCAATCACGAGTAAAACAAGGTTCTCATGAGAAAGCTGCAGCGATGCAAGTTCATCATGTCTAGGTTCTCATCAGAAACTTAGATATGCAATGTAAACACATGATTTCTCAGAAAACCCCAGCATTCGTTTCGGTTTACAGAGAAACAGATACTTAAAACTACAAAATGGATTCTTCATACAAAATGGTGTCACATCATACAAAATGGAGTCATATAAACACACCTTACTCACTTTCACAGCCTGCACAGCAGAGTAAAGAGCCAACGTGACCAAAGAGAAAGAACTTGGCCGCCATCTTGGGGCCTGGGCCTATCACACGCTCTCCCCGGCACACGGCATATGTATCATACTTAACCAGTACTGTAGCTAAATCCTCATGAGCCTTGGTAAACAATCTTTGCCAATGAGTCTGGGATTTTGGCAGAGACAATAAAGAAAGGATATTAACACTGGTGTTAAATCAATATTCATGAAAGTGGGTGGAATTTTCAGAGGCGGTGGAGTAAAGAATTTATTTCCAAGGAAATGTAATACTTTAAAATGAATCCACTTGAACCTGTGATCAGCTTATTTCCGTGAGTCCGGCTGCTGCAGTACCCCAGGGAGCAATTGATATCACAAGGAGAAGTGGCAATGAGTCACACATTTCCTAAGTAGTCGCCACATAAATAAGTGGGCGACTATATAACACACGGCAAGACTAGGCTAAGTAGGTGCTAAGAGAACCCACACATTTAATGTACAACCCTTTTTTCACCGGAAACATTGACTGTATAACTAACTGAGGTTCCAATGTCTGTACAATGCTCTTAGTCTAAGGCCCTGTTTAGATGGCGGATTTTGCGTGGCGGGTTCCACTGCAAAATCTGCCGCAGAACTATTCCTGCCGTCGGCAGGAAGATTCCTCCCTCTTATTGACTTCAATGAGAGATTTGGGTGGAATCTGTCAGAAGATCGAGCAGGACGCGTCTTTTTCCCGCTAGCTGAAAAAATCAGCTACAACAGAAGTGTCTAACGAATGAAATGAATGGAAGGCGGAAATCTGTGGCAGAATCTTCGGCGGATTCCGCCGCAAATTTCCTCCGTATCAACATACCCTAACCAAGTCGGCAGAGTCATGGTGATGAGAGAGTTCAGAGGGATAGACTGCATGATGGATGATGGATGAAGTTAAAGTAGGCCTCAATGAAAAGGAGGTAAATAGTGGGGCAAGACATAGGCCAACCAGGGATCCCAGACTTTCTGGATTGTCCTTAGTGTTTCCTGAGACAGTGCAGGAAGCTTTTCATAGCAGTTCATGAAATGCTTAATCTCAGAGAAGTCAAGGGTCTGCAATTTCCAAGCTTAGGCTATTGTTTGTTTAGCAGCAAAAAAAAATCAAAAAAAAAAAATCATTATTTTCTTACTGGTGAGGAGGACATCTGCAATATTCTTGTTGAGAAGGGCCTCCTTGAGAATGTTAGGTAAATGATGGCCTGTGACTGTATGAATAAGATGGTATACTTGAACTCACACAGGCATCTTGACAGGCGCATTTTAAAATCCAGGGCATTGTTTTAACAAGGTGAAATTTGCAAGGACATTCTAAATATTGAGCACCACAAAGCCTTTCATGTGTAGGGAGGCTCCTAAAAGGTGGTGATGTTAAATAAGGAATATATATCAGCTCTTACAGTTACAATGCATCGATGTATATTTTAATTTATTAAGTGGTATAGAAATCTAGACTGGATGTAAATTATATTGCCTTAAACCAGACTATGTGAATATAATTAAGTCAGGACTGGATAACAAGCCACAGGTTAGGAAAGAATTGGCAACATTACTGTGTCTATGAAAACAGCATAATCATGCTGAAGCCAATCTGTGGACCTAATGAAGACGGCAGCCAAATCTCAGCTTACTTTCATGTGTGCTTTTCTTTTCTTGTGTTCCCTATAAACCAGTGTACATATATAGATTGATACATATGAAACATACATACAATAATAGCTCTGGATAAAATAGATTTTACTAGAATTCACAGATATAATAATTTGAAACAAATGTGCAGAAAAAGCGCAAAATAGCATATGCCTCATGGGGGGGGGGGGGGGGGGGGCGACCTAAAGGCCCTTTTACATGGGCCAATGATCAGGCAAACGAAAGCTTATCCAACCGCTCGTTCCCAATCATTGGTCTGGGCAGCTAACTGGTCGGCTAAAGAGATCTTTTCAGCGGCCCAAAAAATGGTCGCTTGTTCGAAGCACTGCTCCTTGTTCAAATAGGCAGGGGCGTAGCTAAAGGCTCATGGGCCCTGATGCAAAGGTTCTTCTTGGGCCCCCCACCAAACTTCTCACGGTCGACGTCCCGCAGCTTTCAGCTGCATCACTAGGTCTCCTATGTGACCCAACGATGCAGCACTAGCAGCCAGGGGCGTCACTAAGGTCTTAAAACATCAGGGGAAATAGCCCCAATACATATTTCCCCCCCCAAAAATGTGTGTGCGTGTATGTATATGTGAATATATATATATATATATATATATATATATATATGAGACAGCATATCCATAGCACTACGACCCTATAGCTATGTATAGGATTAAAATGTCCACCGTCCAGTAGCACCAGCTGTAACTGATGGGTGCGAGCCTTGGGAACCCGATCCTAGATTCCAAAATTTTCAATATTTCCAAAAGTAGACAGCACCCCTATTCAAAAGTGAAAAATGGGTCTTTTTATTAGCCCTCGTGCAACGTTTCGGCCCTCCAAACTCAGCATTTTTCAAGCATGCTTGAAATATGGATAGGATTAGATACAGTGGCTCAGTAAACAGTATCACACATGATAGGATTAGATATAGGGCCTAGCTCACTGACATTGCAGCTCCAGCGCTGGACCCAGGAAAGGTATGTATAATAACTGTTTTGCTTTTTTATGTGATACTAATTATTTTTGTGCGTTTGTGTTTTTTTTTACAAGTTGAGTTGTTGGACTACGTCGGCTTTGAGAACTTCTTGGATAACGGCATTTTTTTTCTCAACAAAATGAAAAACGATGGTTGTTGGGGATTTTTATTTCAATCAAATCTTTTTCTATGTCATTGTATTTTTCTTAACTTAATTACTACCACCTTATTAATGGCCACTGGCTGATTAACAGCGTCCATTACTAAGGCAAAGCGTAATATTAGACATGAAAAGGCTAACACTAACCCCCATTATTACCCCGGTACCCACCGCCACCAGGGGTATCGGGAAGAGCCGGGTACGATCCAGTACCCGACCATCTGTGGTGATGGAGAAGCACTGTCATGGCCACAGACTAGTATTATTCGGCTGGAAAAGGACCAAAACAGTGGCCCTTCCCACCCTGGTAATGCTAGCCTGATGCTGCTATGTTGTATCTGGTTGGTTATAAAAAAATGGGGAAACCCCAATTTTTCATAACCAGCCAGATACAACACAGCAGCAGCAGGCTAGCATTACCAGAGTGGGAAGGGCCACTGTGTTTGGCCTTTCCCGGCCTAATAACACCAGCCTGCGGCCGCCCCAGTGACCTACCATTGCTACAGATGGTCGGGTTCTGGATCGTAACCGGCTCTTCCCAGCAGCCCTGGTGGCGGTGGGTACTGGGGTAATAATGGGGGTTAGTGTTATCCTTTTCACCGGCTAACACTAAGCCCCGCCTTAGTAATGGACGCTGTTAATCAGTCAGCGGCCATTACTAGTGCAATAGCAATAAAGTTTAAAAAAATACAAAGACATAAAAAAAACACACAACCCTCGTTAACCATTTTATTGATAATAAAAAAGCCATCATCGAAGTAGTCCATGAATTCCGATGTAGTCCAACGTTCGAACCTGTAAAAAAACACAAACATAAAAAAACATTAGTAAGGGCTTCTTCACATCACTGCTGCCCTTCCGTTGAGGGGTTCCGTCGGAGGTTTCCGTCGGGTAACCCCTCAACGGAAAGGCAAACTGAAACCTCAGCTTCTGTTTCCCTCACCATTGATCTCAATGGTGATGGAAACGTTGCACAAGGTAGGCTTAGATACAGGGTCCAGCAGATAGTAATCTTATACAGTATAAGATTACTGCCTGCTGGGGCCCTGAATCTAAGCCTACCGCATGGTAGATTTAAAGGGGTTGTCCAGTCACAAAACGTTGATGGCCTATCCACAGGATAGGCCATCAATAGCTGATTGGTCGGGGTCAGACTCCCGGGACCCCCCGACAATCAGCTGTTTTGAAGGGGGTGCAGCGCTCGTACGAGCACTACTTCCTCTTCATTTCCCTTACTTGCTCACACTGTGAATGGCTGACACGTCCGTCTTGGCGATTCACAGTGTAAGAAAGTGACCGGAATAAAGGGGAAGTAGCGCTCCTACGAGGGCTGCACCCCCTTCAAACCAGTTGATTGGTGGGGGTCCTGGGAGTCAGACTGCTGCGACCCATATAGTTACGCCACTGTAAATAGGGAATGTGCTGGCAACGAGATGCAAAATGTATTAACAATCGTTCGCTCCCATACAATCAGATTATTGCTCCAATTAAATGGAGCAAATGATCGCCAATTGACATGCTGTTATCACCAACCAGAGATTGTTTCTTAAGCAGAAAATTTGCCCATGTAAAACCACCTTTAGGACATTAATTTACGGGCACACTTCACAAGGTATATTCAGGCAGGATGTAAATATATATTTTGTGGTTGTTTTTAAGAGGTTAAAGGGAACTTGTCATGTTTCAACGTTTCAACATAGTGTCCTATCTGCGGGCAGCATGTTATAGAGCAGGAGGAGCTGAACAGATTAGTATATAGATTTGTGGGAAAAGGTTCAGTTTAACTTGTGTTATATTCATTTAAAGCTCTGCTCTTTCTGGGCTTAAGAGTCCAGTGGGTGGCCCCACACAGTGATTGTGAGCCTTCCCTGCATGAGTGTTTGTACAGAGATAACTGTCAATCACCTATTGGACTATCCATTAATCCCAGATTGAGCAGAAATTTTATTGAGGTATATACAAGTTCTACTTTCGCACAAATTTAATTACATCTGTTCCTGCTCCATAACATGCCACCGCAGTTTGGACAGCGTGTTGAGTGTGACAGATTCCATCTAAGGGCATGCCCAGACGTGGCGAAATTCTTCCGCAACTGTCCGCATCAATGTCGCACAGAATCTGCGTTGCAGATTCTGTTGCGGATATGCCCAAAATGGGCAATAAATTGATGCGGACTAGCCGCTGCGTATTGAGGTGAAAGTACTTCCCTTCTCTCTATCAGTGCAGGATAGAGAGAAGGGACAGCACTTTCCTTAGTGAAAGTAAACAAATTTCATACTTACCGGCCGTTGTCTTGGTGACGCGTCCCTCTTTCGGCATCCAACCCGACCCCCCTTGAAGACGCGGCAGTCCATGTGACCGCTGCAGCCTGTGATTGGCTGCAGCCGTCACTTAGACTGAAACGTCATCCTGGGAAGCTGGACTGGAGGAAGAAGCAGGGAGTTCTCGGTAAGTATGAACTTCTATTTTTTTTACAGGTTGCTGTATATTGTGATCGGAACTCACTGTCCAGGGTGCTGAGACAGTTACTGCCGATCGCTTAACTCTTTCAGCACCCTGGACAGTGACTATTTACTGACGTCGCCTAGCAACGCTCCCGTAATTACGGGTGCACACACGTAGTCACCCGTAATTATGGGTTCACACACGTAGTCACCCGTAGTTATGGGTGCACACACGTAGTTACCCGTAATTATGGGTGCACACACGTAGTCACCCGTAATTACGGGAGCCCCATTGACTTCCTCAGTCTGGCTGTAGACCTAGAAATACATAGGTCCAGCCAGAATGAAGAAATTTCATGTTAAAAAACCAATACGCTCTGCAGCACACATAACATCTACATTACATCTGCGGACTTCATTGCGGAACTTAAAATCTCCATTGAAGTCATTGGAGAAATTCCGCAATGAGTCCGCAAACAGTCCGCCACACGTCCGCAACAACCATTGTATGCTGCGGACACCAAATTCCGCACCGCAGCCTATGCTCCGCAGCGGAATTGTCCGCAACGTGCAAACGAACCCTACTAAAAAGCTGTGGAAGGCAATGGAGAAACGGGTCCGCTGCGGATTTCCGCTGCGGAGTGTCCGCAGAGGAATTCCAGAGCAATTCCGCCACGTCTGGCCATGCCCTAAGAATAATCATCCTACATTTTTTGCACACAATAATTTTAATTGGGTTGTCTGGTTTAGAACACCCATTTTCAAAAAACTGAAATGTTTGACTTATTAAAAAAGACCGAAAAAGGCCAGACTTACAAATGGACACAGCCAGGTCAGAAACGCTGATGAAAGGGTGAGCAGGTGCTTTAAATAATAATAGCCACTCCCACTAGTCTTGAGGGGAGTGGTGTGTGGTGCATGGGATGTGTAGTAAGAAATAATAAATTAATAGTGTGTGTGTAAGTGTAATACTATAAGTGAAATATAGGGGGCAGTAATGAGTGAAGTGCCTCAATAGAAATAAATGGATAATGGGGTGCAAGTGAGTGAAACATGGAGGGATAGTGTGTACGTCATGAGGCACAACGTGTATAGCCAGGTAGAAGCCTGTTTGTGACGCCTTGATAATTCATAGAGCGGGCTACCCTGCTTGCTATGCCAAACAACAACACACCATGCTCTCCCAGCATCAAAGACCCGGCTGTGTCCAAGAGAAGCGAATATACATAATAATGAAAAATACCTGGGGTATTGGTAATCATTTTGGCCAAAAGGACGCAAGCTCGCAATCCACGACAAGGATCCCCAGACTTGCGAGTCCCTAACTCCTAAACTGGAACAGAACGTTCCTGATGCACAAACAGAACCGATAAAAACAAGGGGACATATACAAAAACACCGAAAAAGGCCAGACTTACAAAGCTACAATGCATGCCTCTGGAGAACCCAGCATGTACATGGACAACCTATTATTTTTAATAGGCACCGTGCAATGCTTAATTTTGCCTGTGGTGACGCTGCAGGGGAACATATGCTGCCAACTCACCCCACAGATTGCAGCAGATCACTGGGGGTTCTACAGATGTAGCCAACTTTATCTTGACTCTGATAACTTGTTGACTCTGATCACACAACAAAAGCCATTGAAAAGGTCAAGTTAAAGTTTCCTGACACTGTATATTTAATTAGTTAAAAGTCAAGATAAAGATGGCTACATCTGTACCAGTGGGGCAACATGTAATCAGCTTCTTTTTTGCAGACGCTTCTAATAAAAAGGAACTATAACAGAGAAAAAAGGAAGACACGACGCCACATGGTGCAAATTAACCTGGTAAACAGGGAGAACAAGATAAACACGGATGGTGCTCACCTTGTGAGTGTGAAAAACTGGCAGGTATAACACTGGTGGTGACCGTGCACTGAGGCACAAACTGCTGCTGCCTAGGTCCGGTACGCAACAATCACGGGATGCTGCCGGTGGATAGTTGATTGAAAAACTGAAAAAAGGACCACAAGGGCGCCCTTCTAGACAAATACCTTAACCATAATTTATTTGAACTCTGAATGTTTGTCCTCTCCACAGTGTTGGTGCTGGAAAAGATTTATTGATGATGGCGTCCTACCTAAATCAGCCAGATGGATAATTCTGCAGTCAGCACATGTGTACAGCACATTCAAGAGGAAAGGATGCTAATCAGATGGGGTCACTTGAAGTCCATGATAAATGATTGTATTAACCCAAAATATGCTGGAGGGATCTTAATGTATGAAAGGGTTTTAATGAGTTCACATATGAAGCTTATTCTCTCTTCTTACAATAATGTCTTAAATTCTACAACAAATGGAAATCCTCAAAAAACTTTTGTAAGTTTATCACAAGGTCAATGAAATGCATTGTTCATGTTCTTCTGGGCTTCTTCCTACACTGAGTAACATATGGACACTATATAAGTAAAAAACAATAACTAAATAAATACATATGACTAATGTGTAAATGGGCAAACCAATTAACACATAAAAGTATATGAAGAGATTAAAATATCCATAAGGTGGTTAATATTCAAATCTAATAATAAAATAGTCTAATGCATAAAGCTGTGATTTATGGATCCGCAATATGGCACCTATAAAAATCTCTAGGTCATACAATAATTCTATATGCCTACGATTTATTTTCAAGAATTTATAAAGAATCAGTAAGGAAAAAAATGTGTGGCATGCCCCATCTCATACAATATATGGTGCTGTATGGAGGCACAATATGGAACTGTAGGGACTCTGCCAGTCACAGTACAAGCTCCATACATATGACTTTTAGTGTGAACTCCCTCCATCCTCCCCTTTATGGATGCAATGGATGGTCAGAGCGCAATGACCCTTCATTGTTTATCTAGGCACAGCGACATACATATGTACAAGTGTGGCGGTGCATATTTCGGCAAATCACTCAGCCTTGCTCACTTGAATGGGCTGGGCTGCAATACCAGGCACAACCACACAGCCTTTATTCTGCTGATCATTGGATTAGAATAGGCAATTAATCAAAACCTTGGAAAGCCACTTTCATTTTCTTACCAAAACCAACAAAAAGGAGAAGAAAACATAGGAAGAAAAATTAAACCCACTGACCTAGCCCTCAACACTAAGAGTCTGTTAATCGATGGGGGTCCAAGGGTTGGACCCCTACAAATCAAACATTGATGATCTACACTAGGGACAGTCCATGAATTGAGAATCACAGAAGATCCCTTGTAAAATAGGTTGTAACTTACCACAATAATTCACAATACAATGACCGTATGGTTCGAAAAATCTGATATCATAAGTCCATAATACAGTACTTTACCACCTCAAGTGTCCTCGTGACAAGGTGAAAGACTGGGAAATTGTAGCAAAGTCATTGTCCTGAAATATAACCCGTATTCTGCAAATAGGTCTTGGTCCTACACCTTTCCAGCATCTGTGATTGCTTGTGATTACCAGTGTTTATGTCGATCTGCTGCTGACACTGCATGAGACCTTGAGACTGACACTTGCTGCCTGCCGCTGATCTTATGAATGAACCTTTATTGCTCAGGCACAATTCTTCTCACCGTTGCAAGTAATGATGGGGTTGACCATTTTATTTACAGCATCACAATAGCAGCAATTTCTAGAAAATTAAAAAAGTGTGCATCTAAATAGCAATCATCCTTAGTCTGGCTGCCACGGGATAGACAGTAACAGCAAATCTATACAAATAATGTTTCTGCCAAACTGAACATTTACTCTTGATAATGAGCCAAAATGTCTCTTGGTAAAGGGCTCGGAAATGTATTATTTACACGTCTGATATAGCTATTCTATAATGGAGAAGTATGCATCTTGAAGATATAACCCCCCCAAAAAAGCCCCCTACAGCTTAATGTTATCTCATTCCAAATGGAAAAGAAGGGGCTGCCACTTATTCTCCATCCTTCCCCAAGAAGGTATCTGCAAAAATTACCTTTGCCGGCATATTTCCCTTGTATGCGATAATGTAGGCTGAAATGCTTTAAAATAGATCCATATGTCTTCATTGTCTTATACAAGAGAAAGTTTCCTGTTGATAATATGCAGTATATGAAGTGCCTGACGGCTTTTACCCATATACATTTCCTGCCAACTATGGTCCCATATATACGGTCTGTCAGTTCTGCCCCCCCCCACATAGCTTGCCACAGAGCCCTAGCTCATACATATCTTTTCCTCCTGTTTCCTTGACCTCTATGAGGAAGGTACGTATATGTAAGCGGCCATTCAGAGCCCATGCATGCATAGCTCCATTCAAGTAGACAAAGTATACATTTAGGGCCGTACCAAAATTAGGCTCGGAGAGCAGTGAGCACGCTGCATTAACTCACCATTCCTCACGCCTCTACTTTTCCTTTTCTTGCCACCTGACCAGTAAACCATCTGTATTGTCTCCCATCAAGGGCGAGAGGGGGCTGAGCCAGTTCGGCAATGGAGCAGAGCCTGTTTGACACGGTGGGAGAAAGAAGAGAAAGCAGAAGGAGAAAGAGAAGTGCAGCATCTGACAGATAGCCAGTAACTAGCAATAACACCTTCCCTCAGGGCGCAGGAGCAGGTAAGCATCATACTCTGCCTTCCATCACCCCAGGGCAACAAGCAACCAAGAGTGGGGTGTTTTCCAGTACTTGGACATTAGAGGGCCCCCGGAAGTAGCCACGGTGAAACGTGCGTTGGGGCATTACCCTCTCCATGGTCGGTATTTGTACCTTGTATGTTGTCTCTATGCTTTAGAACATAGGATTATGGTTTACTGATTAGTTAGTGTCTGATTATTATTGGATATATCTCCAATGGTGTGATGATTCTATGTGCTTACAGTGTACTATTGTTGCTTTTCTACTGGGGACTTATCCATTATTGTTAGCAATGCATGTGTATACAGTTCATGCACTTTATTATAGGATAACATAGCTGTCAAGGTGTATACTCTGTTATATATACATTTCATGCACTTTATTGTATACATTTCATGCACTTCAATGTAGGAGAATATAGCGGTCCATGTGTATATTGCATATTATATAAACCATTGGGACATAAACTGGGAAGGGTATTTGTGCTGTATTTGTTTTCATATAGGTGCTTTGTTTTATTTGAATACAGTAGTATATATATACACCTTAACAGGGTTGTACCACAATGGATATTTATCACCTATCCATAGAATAGGTGATAAATGTCTGATTGCTGGGGGGGCCCCATCGATAGGACCCCTACAATCACTAAAACGGGAGTCCAATAGCACATTACATCCTGCATCAGGATGTGATGTGCGCTACCGTTGTCCAGCATAAGGACGTAGTGTGTTGCAGTTCAGACCATGTCCTGACGCTGAGCGATGTCACAGTGTAATGTGCGGTGGGCAGCTGAAAAGGGGGAGAAGAGGCCCAGGGAGAAAGAAACGGTGGGAAGAAGGAGGCGTCTGATCTGAGATCTAAATATTTTTCTTTTCTCCTCTGCTTGGGGATCTAATTAATTTAGGGGGCCTGATTGGGGTCTGATTAACATAGGGCAACTGCTCTGTGTGCTGATTAATGTAAGGGGTCTGGTCAGGAGTCTGATAATTTAAGGGGACTGGTGTCTGAATTAATTTTTGTTGCTACAGCGGATGCAGAGGTAAGGGGGCAAAGATGTCTGCAGGAGTAAGGGGCAAAGATGTCCAAGCAGCGAATTATGCAATTGTAAGGACAAGTCGTCATGGCGGTCTAGGCCGGATGGAGAAGAAAAAGAAAGAGAATGTCTACAATCAGAGAAGACATCACCTGTGAGTCACTGAATTTATAGAGGAGCTGACACCTCCCCTGACATATCTGTTAGGGTATGTGCACACGTAGTGACCAAAAACGTCTGAAAATACAGAGCTGTTTTCAAGGGAAAACAGCCCCTGGTTTTCAGACGTTTTTTGAGCAACTCACGTTTTTTGCGGCGTTTTTCGCGCCGTTTTCGTGGCGTTTTTTTACGTCCGTTTTTGGAGCTGTTTTCATTGGAGTCTATGAGAAAACGGCTCCAAAAACGTCCAAAGAAGTGTCCTGCACTTCATTGACGAGGCAGTCATTTTACGCGTCATCATTTGACAGCTGTCAAACGACGACGCGTAAATTACAGGTCGTCGGCACAGTACGTCGGCAAACCCATTCAAATGAATGGGCAGATGTTTGCCGACGTATTGGAGCCGTATTTTCAGGCATAAATCGAGGCATAATACGCCTCGTTTACGTCTGAAAATAGGTCGTGTGAACCCAGCCTTATAGTAAATACTAATATTCCCTATGAGGTAATAATTCTGGAGCATCTTGACTTTGATCTCTGTGTTGTGACGTTCAACTGTTTTTCCTCCTGAGAAATGTATAAATAAGGCTTGGCCTATATTAATACTTTTAGTAGCGCAACCAGTTCATTTCAACTATAGAGCTACAGCTGCAATACAAGAGCCATACATTGAGTTGCATTCAATCTTGTGGAATGCAGCTGTTACTAGATAGTTAAAACCAGACAGTAGTTCTAAAAAAAAAGTGTCTGTGTTGTCCAGGCCTAATTGACTTAACTGGGTATTACCATTCCGCCTGAGGGTAAGGCCACATGGTGCGGTCACGGTGCGTTTATGTTGCGTTTTTGAACTGCAGCAAATCATTTTTCAATAGAAGTCAATGGTGAAATCTGTGTTATGGACAGACTGCTGCTATTATATTACAATGTGTTTTTCGTGCAGTTCACTGCATCTTCATAATGTCCGACCGCATGCAGTTAATGACCGCGCTGCCAAAGTTGTTGCTGAACTGCTTGCATTTTTGCTAACAGTTCTGCAATGCCTTGTAATGAACTATATACAGGAATCACCTAACAAACTTCAACACGGGTGAAAACTATGTCCATCAATTATTCCCTTTAAAAACACAACAGAACTGCAGCATTACAGAGACAAAAAATGCGTGCGGCTTTCAAACCCAACAAAACCGCATCAACGACACACCGTGTGGCCTCACCCTTATACTATCAACTATGATTGTACACTGAATGTTAGGGTATGTTCACACGCAGAGTCAAAAACGTCTCAAAATACGGAGCTGTTTTCAAGGGAAAACAGCTCCTGATTTTCAGACGTTCTTTGAGCAACTCGCATTTTTTCACTGCATTTTTGCAGCGTTTTTTACTGCCGTTTTTGGAGCTGTTTTCAATAGAGTCTATGAGAAAGCGGCTCCAAAAACGTCCCAAGAAGTGTCCTGTACTTCTTTTGACGAGCCGTCATTTTACGCGCCCTATTTTGACAGCGACGCGTAAAATAAAGGCTCGTGGGAACAGAACATCGTAAAACCCATTGCAGGCAATGGGCAGATGTTTGTAGGCGTAATGGAGCCGTCTTTTCAGGCGTAATTTGAGACATAAAACGCCTGAATTACGTCTGAAAATAGGTTGTGTGAACATACCCTTATGGTAACACCCAGTTGTCAATTTATTCATACATTTCCCGGAGAAATAACTGAGGAACGGCACAATGCAGAGTTCTCAGAAAAGGTGCTCCAGAGTTGTTATTTCAAAAGGAATACAAAGTACAATATTTGCGGCGCACGTTTCCCCCACCCCCCATAAAATTCAATCTCTGATCTGCCCCTGTACTAACCACTGCATACCAGGAAAACCCCACAACACTCCTGATGTTTTGGACATGTTCTGACCCAGTTGTCTAACTATCACAATTTGGCCCTTGTCAAAGTGAGGACCCTCTTTTAATTTTGCCCAGGGGGTCTCAGGACTGTATATAAGTAGTGGCATAGCTATAGGGTGTGCAGAGGTAGCAGTCGCACCCGGGCTCTTGAATCTGAGGGGGCCCAAGGCCCCTCAGTTGCATAAGAAAACACCAGTATTATAAATGATATGGTAGGTGGGGGCCCTGTTATAGATTTTGCATTGGGGACCAGGAGCTTTAAGTTACGCCTCTGCAGATAAGATATAGAAATTGAGAGAGAGGTCTCTAGTCTGCATATAACATAGTAATTGGGGAGAGGGGTTTGTCTATGATGCATATACTATACAGTAATGGGGGACGAGAGTCTCTAACCTGCATGTGATATATAGTTAGGGGGGGGGGGGGGCTCCAGCCAGCATGTAATATATAGTAAGTGGAGAGGGGTTTGTCTAGCATGCATGGAATATAAAGTAATTGGGAAGGGAGGGTCTAGTCTGCATGTAATATCTAGTAAATGGGCAGGGAGGCTCTAGTCTGTATGTGATATATATTAAGTGTGTGTGTGTGGGGGGGGGGGGGGGGGAGGGGGGGTTAGCCTGCATGTAATATATACTGAGTGGGGCTGGGTTCTAGTTTGCATGTAATATAAGTAATTGGGCAAGAGGGTCTCTAGCTAGCCTGCATGTAATGTAAAGTGAGGGGGGGGTATTTGTTGTCACGTCAATCACAGGATCAGAAACTGATAGTTTTTAGTTCCTGGTCCTTCTATTTCTAACAGCTCAAATATGTATCTGGATAGCACATGCATGTGTAATTCCAACATGAGAGCAACACCAGTTGCCATCTTATAGCAGCGGCTGGAAATAACGCCCAATTACCTCTGCCACCGATATATGGCAGGCGGAGATAAACAAGTTAACGATGGACCGCTTCTCATGGGCCAGTGCTGTGTGCTTGCTCCCCCAGCCTAAAATTTTCCAGCCAGCCCCTGCCGATCATACTGATATGTGCTGATTGTCGGGTTAAAGTAGCTGTGCTCATTCAACAGGACAAGGACAATACTGTTTTGAAGAAGTAAAGTTCTGGCACGAAGTGTGACGGCAGAGAGAGCCTACTAAAGACGCTAGCTCAGGCTGGACTGCGGCTACAGCATTACAGCTCTCACTTCTGCCTGTGTGAGGAGCAGAGGGTGACAGTGGGTGACGTGCTGACGGCAATGCAGGGAAAGGAGAAGGATATGTGATATTCTCCTGTCCCTGTATGGCTTCAGGTGACCCCAAGGGAGGGGAAGCATGAACTTTCATTATGTTATCACCCCTCTTATCAATCAGAGAGCATACATATCAGAAAATTGTTGGTACCTCAAAATGGTGATAAAAAAATCCCTTACTCAGCTCCTTCGACTGAACTATTTTTTATTGTGCGAAAGCAGTAAAAAATAATAAAAAATTAATAAATTTGGTATTGCAATAGTCATAACGTCGGCCTGAAGAATAAACTTATTTATACGACACAATGAATGCTTTAAAAATAAATCCCAAAAGACAATGAAATTGCAGGTTTTTTCTATTCCTCCCAAAAAATATTAATAAAAGTTATTCAATACATTATTTGAACCTAAACATGGTTCCTATGAAACTATGTCCCATACCACAAACTACAAGGTCTCATAAAGCTACATAGAAGAATAAATAAGAAAGTTATGACCACTGAAGCACATAGGGGAAACAATTTTTCCACTGGTCCTTAAAGGGGTTTTGAAATCAGGGACATTTATGACATATCCACAGGATATGTCATAAATGTAAGATAGATGCGGGTTCCGCATCTGGGACCCGCACTCAGTCTCGTAACTACCGCTGTGGCAGCAATAGCAGTTGCTACAGGGCCTGGAGCATGGGGGGCCCATGCCGCCAGCTGGTACGGGCCCCCCATAACCGGAGGCTCCGCTAGCAGCCGCCATGACCGCTACAGCGGTAGCGACGCCACATTCAGTAGTGTCTGCATCCTTTGGCAGTAGTGTCTGCATCCTGACGGCTCCTTGCTCCAGCATTCACTCTGCCGTGAGCTGGTTGGTACAGGCAGGCGCGATGTAGTGACGTCATCGCGTCTGTCTGCGCCAAGTCACTCACACCGCAGACCGGAGGAGAAGGATCCTCCACCCATCGTGGGAACGGGGATAGGTAAGTAATTATGTTATTGTTTTATTATTAGGCACTATGGGGCATTATACTGGGCAAGGAAGTTGGGCTGATATGGCAGCAGCTATAGGAGCATTTTACTATATGGGGGAATTATACTATTGGGGCATTATACTGTAGAAGCATTATACTGTGGGGCAGGTATGGGAGGCATTATACTGTGGGGGAAGCTATGGATGGCATTATACTGAGGGGACAGCTATGGGCGGCATTATACTGTGGTGGCAGCTATGGGCGGCATTATACTGTGTGGGGGCAGCTATGGGGAGCATTATACTGTGGGGGCAGCTGTGAAGGCATTATACTGTGGGGACAGCTATAGTGGCATTATACTGTGGGGACAGCTATTGATGGCATTATACTGTGGGGACAGCTATGGGCGGCATTATACGGTGGGGGCAGCTATGGGTGGCATTATACTGTGGTGTCATTATACTGTGGGAGTCAGAAGGTGAGGAGAAAAAATGCAGTGTATTTACGGGTATCGGCGCCAGGCTGAAGAGGATCAGGAACGGAGTCAAGTGCATAGGATCTAGGAGATCTTTTATTGAGAAGACAACGTGTTTCCTGACCGGACTGGTCCCTTCGTCAGGTCAGTATACAGATTGTATACTGACCTGACAAAGGGACCTGTCCGGTCCAGAAACGTGTCGTCTTCTCAATAAAAGATCTCCTAGATCCTATGCACTTGACTCCGTTCCTGATCCTCTTCAGCCTGGCGCCAATACCCGTAATTACACTGCATTTTTTCTCCTCACCTTCTGACTCTTACTTTGTCCCAGGTACTAAGGATTTAGCACCAAGGGACTGCAGTGGGTGGCAGCCGGCGATCTACACTTCACCACCTCATAATAGTCTCGGAGGAGCGCCGCCATCCCCTCACCATTTTGCTGTACTAACTCATTATACTGTGGGGACAGCTATGGGGGCATTATACTGTGGGACAACTATGGACGGCATTAAACTATGGAGGCAGCTATGGGGGCATTATACTGTGGTGGCAGCTATGGAGGTCATTATACTGTGTGGGGGCAGTTATGGGGGCCATTATACTATGTGGGGACAGCTATGGGTGGCATTATACTGTGGGGACAGCTATGGGGAGCATTATGCTGTGTAGGGTGCAGCTAGGTGGAGTATTATACTGTATGGGGACATCTGTGTGGGCATTATACTGTATGGGGACATCTGTGTGGGCATTATAGTGTATGGGGCATCTGTGTGGGCATTATAATGTATGAGGCATCTATCTGTCAGTATACTGTATGGGGGCATTATACTGTATGGTGACAGCTATGGGGGCATTATACTGTGTGGGGGGCACTATGGGAGCATAATACTGTGTGGGCTGAACCATGTGTGTATGGGCGGTGATTGTGTGGGATTAGAGGCGTGGCTTAAAAGAAAAAAAATTGGCGCTGCACGCCGCATCGATTTTCCCGCTTTGTTATACTTGAAAATATAGCACTGTCTACAGGGAGGGCTGCAAAGCACTGTATAGGGAGGCTGAGTTATGCTGTTTCCATAAGTCCAATAGAACTGAATGGTAGTTACAGAAACAGGGTAGCTTGCATGCTACGCTGCTTCCGTAACTACCATTCACTACTATGGGAGTTACGGAAACAGCTTAGCTCAGCGAGCTACGCTGTTTCCGTAATTCATGTTCGGAAAACACACGCTTCAGACAAAACGCAGAGCCATAGAACGGAGTTTAGGGGGCCCCGTTCTAGAGAGAGGTGCCTCTATATGACATTAATGACATATCCTGCGGATATGTTATAAAAGTCTCTCATGGGAGGACCCCTTTAAGGCTAAAATTAGTTACGTCTCTAAGGGGATAAAATACACTTTTGACACCAAAATTATGTGCCTACTATATCAATTCAAAAGGGAAATTTTCAGGATGTTTTTTCCAATTTAAATAATACTCTTAGGTAAAAGATTAGTCGCAGCATAACTTTATGTACCAGCAGAACAATATACTGTAGATACTGTGTTCTGGGTGAGCAATGTCTCCAGTAAATCATCCAGTAAATAGGTCACTCATTAAAGTTCTGTAAGTTGGTGCCAGTAAAAAATGATTATGAAATTGTCTCGGGGAGAAAACACTTTTGTGATATTATAACCCATCCATACCACCTCCTGCCCCATTAGCACAGTTTGGCTAGAAAGGAAAGAGCACTTACAAAATCCATATGTCAAAGCAAGCAAATCAAATAGTTAATTATTTGTCTATTCAATTACATTGCCCGACCCACATACCTAAATGAAACCTATTCTGAAGAGCTTTGTAAATGTAAAATATAATTAAATAAGACAAAGAAAATACAACTATAACATTTAGTGTATATTATCATAATCAGGTTAATCTGTACCACAATGTTATTATATACAGGTGTAGCTGTACCACAATGTTATAATATACAGGTGTAGCTGTACTACAATGTTATTATATACAGGTGTAGCTGTACCACAATGTTATAATATACAGGTGTAGCTGTACCACAATGTTATTATATACAGGTGTAGCTGTACCACAATGTTATTATATACAGGTGTAGCTGTACCACAATGTTATTATATACAGGTGTAGCTGCACCACAATCTTATTATATGCAGGTGTAGCTGTACCACAATGTTATTATATACAGGTGTAGCTGTACCACAATGTTATTATATGCAGGAGTAGCTGTACCACAATGTTATTATATACAGGTGTAGCTGCACCACAATCTTATTATATGCAGGTGTAGCTGTACCACAATGTTATTATATACAGGTGTAGCTGTACCACAATGTTATTATATACAGGTGTAGCTGTACCACAATGTTATTATATACAAGTGTAGCTGTACTACAATGTTATTATATGCAGGTGTAGCTGTACTACAATGTTATTATATACAGGTGTAGCTGGACTACAATGTTATTATATACAGGTGTAGCTGTACCACAATGTTATTATATACAGGTGTAGCTGTACCACAATGTTATTATATACAAGTGTAGCTGTACTACAATGTTATTATATGCAGGTGTAGCTGTACTACAATGTTATTATATACAGGTGTAGCTGGACTACAATGTTATTATATACAGGTGTAGCTGTACTACAATGTTATTATATACAGGTGTAGCTGTACTACAATGTTATTATATACAGGTGTAGCTGTACCACAATGTTATTATATACAGGTGTAGCTGTACTACAATGTTATTATATGCAGGTGTAGCTGTACCACAATGTTATTATATACAGGTGTAGCTGTACTACAATGTTATTATATACAGGTGTAGCTGTACTACAATGTTATTATATACAGCTGTAGCTGTACTACAATGTTATTATATACAGGTGTAGCTGTACTACAATGTTATTATATACAGGTGTAGCTGTACTACAATGTTATTATATACAGCTGTAGCTGTATTACAATGTTATTATATGCAGGTGTAGCTGTACTACAATGTTATTATATACAGGTGTAGCTGTACTACAATGTTATTATATACAGGTGTATCTGTACCACAATGTTATTATATACAGGTGTAGCTGTACCACAATGTTATTATATACAGGTGTAGCTGTACTACAATGTTATTATATACAGGTGTAGCTGTACTACAATGTTATTATATACAGGTGTAGCTGTACTACAATGTTATTATATGCAGGTGTAGCTGTACCACAATGTTATTATATACAGGTATAGCTGTACTACAATGTTATTATATGCAGGTGTAGCTGTACTACAATGTTATTATATGCAGGTGTAGCTGTACTACAATGTTATTATATAAAGGTGTAGCTGTACCACAATGTTATTATATACTGGTGTAGCTGTACCACAATGTTATAATATACAGGTGTAGCTGTACCACAATGTTATTATATACAGGTGTAGCTGTACCACAATGTTATTATATACAGGTGTAGCTGTACCACAATGTTATTATATACAGGTGTAGCTGCACCACAATCTTATTATATGCAGGTGTAGCTGTACCACAATGTTATTATATACAGGTGTAGCTGTACCACAATGTTATTATATGCAGGAGTAGCTGTACCACAATGTTATTATATACAGGTGTAGCTGCACCACAATCTTATTATATGCAGGTGTAGCTGTACCACAATGTTATTATATACAGGTGTAGCTGTACCACAATGTTATTATATACAGGTGTAGCTGTACCACAATGTTATTATATACAAGTGTAGCTGTACTACAATGTTATTATATGCAGGTGTAGCTGTACTACAATGTTATTATATACAGGTGTAGCTGGACTACAATGTTATTATATACAGGTGTAGCTGTACCACAATGTTATTATATACAGGTGTAGCTGTACTACAATGTTATTATATGCAGGTGTAGCTGTACCACAATGTTATTATATACAGGTGTAGCTGTACCACAATGTTATTATATACAAGTGTAGCTGTACTACAATGTTATTATATGCAGGTGTAGCTGTACTACAATGTTATTATATACAGGTGTAGCTGTACTACAATGTTATTATATACAGGTGTAGCTGTACTACAATGTTATTATATACAGGTGTAGCTGTACCACAATGTTATTATATACAGGTGTAGCTGTACTACAATGTTATTATATGCAGGTGTAGCTGTACCACAATGTTATTATATACAGGTGTAGCTGTACTACAATGTTATTATATACAGGTGTAGCTGTACTACAATGTTATTATATACAGCTGTAGCTGTACTACAATGTTATTATATACAGGTGTAGCTGTACTACAATGTTATTATATACAGGTGTAGCTGTACTACAATGTTATTATATACAGCTGTAGCTGTATTACAATGTTATTATATGCAGGTGTAGCTGTACTACAATGTTATTATATACAGGTGTAGCTGTACTACAATGTTATTATATACAGGTGTATCTGTACCACAATGTTATTATATACAGGTGTAGCTGTACCACAATGTTATTATATACAGGTGTAGCTGTACTACAATGTTATTATATACAGGTGTAGCTGTACTACAATGTTATTATATACAGGTGTAGCTGTACTACAATGTTATTATATGCAGGTGTAGCTGTACCACAATGTTATTATATACAGGTATAGCTGTACTACAATGTTATTATATGCAGGTGTAGCTGTACTACAATGTTATTATATGCAGGTGTAGCTGTACTACAATGTTATTATATACAGGTGTAGCTGTACTACAATGTTATTATATACAGGTGTAGCTGTACCACAAAGTTATTATATACAGGTGTAGCTGTACTACAATGTTATTATATACAGGTGTAGCTGTACCACAATGTTATTATATACAGGTGTAGCTGTACCACAATGTTATTATATACAGGTGTAGCTGTACCACAATGTTATTATATACAGGTGTAGCTGTACTACAATGTTATTATATACAGGTGTAGCTGTACTACAATGTTATTATATACAGGTGTAGCTGGACTACAATGTTATTATATACAGGTGTAGCTGTACTACAATGTTATTATATACAGGTGTAGCTGTACCACAATGTTATTATATACAGGTGTAGCTGTACTACAATGTTATTATATACAGGTGTAGCTGTACTACAATGTTATTATATACAGGAGTAGCTGTACTACAATGTTATTATATGCAGGTGTAGCTGTACCACAATGTTATTATATACAGGTATAGCTGTACTACAATGTTATTATATACAGGTGTAGCTGTACTACAATGTTATTATATGCAGGTGTAGCTGTACTACAATGTTATTATATACAGGTGTAGCTGTACCACAATGTTATTATATACAGGTGTAGCTGTACTACAATGTTATTATATACAGGAGTAGCTGTACTACAATGTTATTATATGCAGGTGTAGCTGTACTACAATGTTATTATATACAGGTGTAGCTGTACTACAATGTTATTATATGCAGGTGTAGCTGTACTACAATGTTATTATATACAGGTGTAGCTGTACCACAATGTTATTATATACAGGTGTAGCTGTACCACAATGTTATTATATACAGGTGTAGCTGTACTACAATGTTATTATATACACGTGTAGCTGCACCACAATGTTATTATATACAGGTGTAGCTGTACTACAATGTTATTATATGCAGGTGTAGCTGTACAACAATGTTATTATATACACGTGTAGCTGCACCACAATGTTATTATATACAGGTGTAGCTGTACCACAATGTTATTATATACAGGTCTAGCTGTACTACAATGTTATTATATGCAGGTGTAGCTGTACTACAATGTTATATACAGGTGTAGCTGCACCACAATGTTATTATGTACAGGTATAGCTGTACCACAATAATATTATATACAGGTGTAGCTATACCACAATGTTATTATATACAGGTGTAGCTGTACTACAATGTTACTATATACAGGTGTAGCTGTACTACAATGTTATTATATACAGGTGTAGCTGCACCTCAATGTTATTATATACAGGTGTAGCTTCACCTCAATGTTATTATATACAGGTGTAGCAGTACCACAATGTTATTACATGCAGGTGTAGCTGCACAACAATGTTATTATATACAGGTGTAGCAGTACCACAGTGTTATTATATACAGGTGTAGCTGTACTACAATGTTATTATATACAGGTGTAGCTGCACCACAATGTTATTATATGCAGGTGTAGCTGTACTACAGTGTTATTATATGCCGGTATAGCTGTAATACAATGTTACTATATACAGGTGTAGCTGCACCACAATGTTATTATATACAGGTGTAGCTGTACTACAATGTTATCATATACAGGTGTAGCTGTACTACAATGTTATTATATACAGGTGTAGCTGTACTACAATGTTATTATATACAGGTGTAGCTGTACTATGATGTTATTATATACAGGTGTAGCTGTACTATGATGTTATTATATACAGGTGTAGCTGTACTACAATGTTATTATATGCAGGTGTAGCTGTACTACAATGTTATTATATGCAGGTGTAGCTGTACTACAATGTTATTATATGCAGGTGTAGCTGCACCAGAATGTTATTATATACAGGTGTAGCTATACCACAATGTTATTATATACAGGTGTAGCTGTACTACAATGTTATTATATACAGGTGTAGCTGTACCACAATGTTATTATATACAGGTGTAGCTGTACTACAATGTTATTATATGCAGGTGTAGCTGCACCACAATCTTATTATATACAGGTGTAGCTGTACCACAATGTTATTATATACAGGTGTAGCTGTACTACAATGTTATTATATACACGTGTAGCTGCACCACAATGTTATTATATACAGGTGTAGCTGTACTACAATGTTATTATATACAAGTGTAGCTGCACCACAATGTTATTATATACAGGTGTAGCTGTACCACAATGTTATTATATACAGGTGTAGCTGTACTACAATGTTATTATATACAGGTGTAGCTGTACTACAATGTTATTATATACAGGTGTAGCTGTACTACAATGTTATTATATACAGGTGTAGCTGTACTACAATGTTATTATATGCAGGTGTAGCTGTACTACAATGTTATTATATACAGCTGTAGCTGTACTACAATGTTATTATATACAGGTGTAGCTGTACCACAATGTTATTATATACAGGAAAAGCTGTACTACAATGTTATTATATGCAGGTGTAGCTGTACTACAATGTTATTATATACAGGTGTAGCTGTACCACAATGTTATTATATACAGGTGTAGCTGTACTACAATGTTATTATATACAGGAGTAGCTGTACTACAATGTTATTATATACACGTGTAGCTGCACCACAATGTTATTATATGCAGGTGTAGCTGTACCACAATGTTATCATATACAGGTGTAGCTGTACCACAATGTTATTATATACAGGTATAGCTGCACCACAATGTTATTATATGCAGGTGTAGCTGTACCACAATGTTATTATATACAGGTGTAGCTGTACTACAATGTTATTATATACAGGTGTAGCTGTACTACAATGTTATTATATACAGCTGTAGCTGTACTACAATGTTATTATATACAGGTGTAGCTGTACCACAATGTTATTATATACAGAAGTAGCTGTACTACAATGTTATTATATACAGGTGTAGCTGTACCACAATGTTATCATATACAGGTGTAGCTGTACTACAATGTTATTATATACAGGTGTAGCTGTACCACAATGTTATTATATACAGGTAAAGCTGTACTACAATGTTATTATATGCAGGTGTAGCTGTACTACAATGTTATTATATACAGGTGTAGCTGTACCACAATGTTATTATATACAGGTGTAGCTGTACTACAATGTTATTATATGCAGGTGTAGCTGTACTACAATGTTATTATATGCAGGTGTAGCTGTACTACAATGTTATTATATACAGGTGTAGCTGTACTACAATGTTATTATATACAGGTGTAGCTGTACTACAATGTTATTATATACAGGAGTAGCTGTACTACAATGTTATTATATACACGTGTAGCTGCACCACAATGTTATTATATGCAGGTGTAGCTGTACCACAATGTTATTATATACAGGTGTAGCTGTGCCACAATGTTATTATATACAGGTATAGCTGTACCACAATGTTATCATATACAGGTGTAGCTGTACCACAGTGTTATTATATACAGGTGTAGCTGTACTACAATGTTATTATATACAGGTGTAGCTGTACTACAATGTTATTATATGCAGGTGTAGCTGTACCACAATGTTATTATATACAGGTATAGCTGTACTACAATGTTATTATACGCAGGTGTAGCTGTACCACAATGTTATTATATACAGGTGTAGCTGTACCACAGTGTTATTATATACAGGTGTAGCTGTACCACAATGTTATCATATACAGGTGTAGCTGTACCACAGTGTTATTATATACAGGTGTAGCTGTACTACAATGTTATCATATACAGGTGTAGCTGTACTACAATGTTATTATGTGCAGGTGTAGCTGCACCACAATGTTATTATATACAGGTGTAGCTGTACCACAATGTTATTATATACAGGTGTAGCTGTACTACAATGTTATTATATACAGGTGTAGCTGTACCACAATGTTATTATATGCAGGTGTAGCTGTACTACAATGTTATATACAGGTGTAACTGTACCACAATGTTATTATATACAGGTATAGCTGTACCACAATAATATTATATACAGGTGTAGCTATACCACAATGTTATTATATACAGGTGTAGCTGTACTACAATGTTATTATATACAGGTGTAGCTGTACTACAATGTTATTATATACAGGTGTAGCTGTACCACAATGTTATTATATACAGGTAAAGCTGTACTACAATATTATTATATGCAGGTGTAGCTGTACTACAATGTTATTATATACAGGTGTAGCTGTACCACAATGTTATTATATACAGGTGTAGCTGTACTACAATGTTATTATATACAGGAGTAGCTGTACTACAATGTTATTATATACAGGTAAAGCTGTACTACAATATTATTATATGCAGGTGTAGCTGTACTACAATGTTATTATATACACGTGTAGCTGCACCACAATGTTATTATATACAGGTGTAGCTGTACCACAATGTTATTATATGCAGGTGTAGCTGTACCACAATGTTATTATATGCAGGTGTAGCTGTACCACAATGTTATTATATACAGGTGTAGCTGTACCACAATGTTATTATATGCAGGTGTAGCTGTACCACAATGTTATTATATGCAGGTGTAGCTGTACCACAATGTTATTATATACAGGTGTAGCTGTACCACAATGTTATTATATACAGGTGTAGCTGTACCACAATGTTATTATATACAGGTGTAGCTGTACCACAATGTTATTATATACAGGTGTAGCTGTACCACAATGTTATTATATACAGGTGTAGCTGTACTACAATGTTATTATATACAGGTGTAGCTGTACTACAATGTTATTATATACAGGTGTAGCTGTACTACAATGTTATTATATGCAGGTGTAGCTGTACCACAATGTTATTATATACAAGTATAGCTGTACTACAATGTTATTATACGCAGATGTAGCTGTACCACAATGTTATTATATACAGGTATAGCTGTACTACAATGTTATTATATACACGTGTAGCTGCACCACAATGTTATTATATACAGGTGTAGCTGCACCACAATGTTATTATATACAGGTGTAGCTGTACCACAATGTTATTATATACAGGTGTAGCTGTACTACAATGTTATTATATACAGGTGTAGCTGTACCACAATGTTATTATATGCAGGTGTGGCTGTACTACAATGTTATATACAGGTGTAACTGTACCACAATGTTATTATATACAGGTATAGCTGTACCACAATAATATTATATACAGGTGTAGCTATACCACAATGTTATTATATACAGGTGTAGCTGTACTACAATGTTACTATATACAGGTGTAGCTGTACTACAATGTTATTATATACAGGTGTAGCTGCACCTCAATGTTATTATATACAGGTGTAGCTTCACCTCAATGTTATTATATACAGGTGTAGCTGCACCACAATGTTATTATATACAGGTGTAGCTGTACCACAATGTTATTATATACAGGTGTAGCAGTACCACAGTGTTATTATATACAGGTGTAGCTGTACTTCAATGTTATTATATACAGGTGTAGCTGCACCACAATGTTATTATATGCAGGTATAGCTGTACTACAGTGTTATTATATGCAGGTATAGCTGTAATACAATGTTACTATATACAGGTGTAGCTGCACCACAATGTTATTATATACAGGTGTAGCTGTACTACAGTGTTATTATATGCAGGTATAGCTGTAATACAATGTTATTATATACAGGTGTAGCTGCACCACAATGTTATTATATACAGGTGTAGCTGTACTACAATGTTATCATATACAGGTGTAGCTGTACTACAATGTTATTATATACAGGTGTAGCTGTACTACAATGTTATTATATGCAGGTGTAGCTGTACTACAATGTTATTATATGCAGGTGTAGCTGTACCACAATGTTATTATAGGCAGGTGTAGCTGTATTACAATGTTATTATATACAGGTGTAGCTATACCACAATATTATTATATACAGGTGTAGCTACAATGTTATTATATACAGGTGTAGCTGTACCACAATGTTATTATATACAGGTGTAGCTGTACTACAATGTTATTATATGCAGGTGTAGCTGTACCACAATGTTATTATAGGCAGGTGTAGCTGCAACACAATGTTATTGTATACAGGTGTAGCTATACCACAATATTATTATATACAGGTGTAGCTACAATGTTATTATATACAGGTGTAGCTGTACCACAATGTTATTATATACAGGTGTAGCTGTACTACAATGTTATTATATACAGGTGTAACTGTACCACAATGTTATTATATACAGGTGTAACTGTACCACAATGTTATTATATGCAGGTGTAGCTGTACCACAATGTTATTATATACAGGTGTAACTGTACCACAATGTTATTATATACAGGTGTAACTGTACCACAATGTTATTATATACAGGTGTAGCTGTACTACAATGTTACTATATACAGGTGTAGCTGTACTACAATGTTATTATATACAGGTGTAGCTGCACCTCAATGTTATTATATACAGGTGTAGCTGTACTACAATGTTATCATATACAGGTGTAGCTGTACCACAATGTTATTATATACCAGTGTAGCTGTACTACAATGTTACTATATACAGGTGTAGCTGTACCACAATGTTATTATATACAGGTGTAGCTGTACTACAATGTTATTATATGCAGGTGTAGCTGTACTACAATGTTATCATATACAGGTGTAGCTGTATCACAATGTTATTATATACCAGTGTAGCTGTACTACAATGTCACTATATACAGGTGTAGCTGTACCACAGAGTTATTATATACAGGTGTAGCTGTACTACAATGTTATTATATGCAGGTATAGCTGTATTACAATGTTATTATATACAGGAGTAGCTGTACTACAATGTTATTATATGCAGGTTTAGCTGCACCACAATGTTATTATATGCAGGTGTAGCTGTACCACAATGTTATTATATGCAGGTGTAGCTGCACCACAATGTTATTATATACAGGTGTAGCTGTACTACAATGTTATTATATACAGGTGTAGCTGTACTACAATGTTATTATATACAGGTGTAGCTGTACCACAATGTTATTATATACAGGTGTAGCTGTACTACAATGTTATTATATGCAGGTGTAGCTGTATTACAATGTTATTATATACAGGTGTAGCTGTACTACAATGTTATTATATACAGGTGTAGCTGTACTACAATGTTATTATATGCAGGTGTAGCTGTACTACAATGTTATTATATACAGGTGTAGCTGTACCACAATGTTATTATATACAGGTGTAGCTGTACTACAATGTTATTATATGCAGGTGTAGCTGTATTACAATGTTATTATATACAGGTGTAGCTGTACTACAATGTTATTATATGCAGGTGTAGCTGTACTACAATGTTATTATATACAGGTGTAGCTGCACCACAATGTTATTATATGCAGGTGTAGCTGTACTACAGTGTTATTATATGCCGGTATAGCTGTAATACAATGTTACTATATACAGGTGTAGCTGCACCACAATGTTATTATATACAGGTGTAGCTGTACTACAATGTTATCATATACAGGTGTAGCTGTACTACAATGTTATTATATACAGGTGTAGCTGTACTACAATGTTATTATATACAGGTGTAGCTGTACTATGATGTTATTATATACAGGTGTAGCTGTACTATGATGTTATTATATACAGGTGTAGCTGTACTACAATGTTATTATATGCAGGTGTAGCTGTACTACAATGTTATTATATGCAGGTGTAGCTGTACTACAATGTTATTATATGCAGGTGTAGCTGCACCAGAATGTTATTATATACAGGTGTAGCTATACCACAATGTTATTATATACAGGTGTAGCTGTACTACAATGTTATTATATACAGGTGTAGCTGTACCACAATGTTATTATATACAGGTGTAGCTGTACTACAATGTTATTATATTCAGGTGTAGCTGCACCACAATCTTATTATATACAGGTGTAGCTGTACCACAATGTTATTATATACAGGTGTAGCTGTACTACAATGTTATTATATACACGTGTAGCTGCACCACAATGTTATTATATACAGGTGTAGCTGTACTACAATGTTATTATATACACGTGTAGCTGCACCACAATGTTATTATATACAGGTGTAGCTGTACCACAATGTTATTATATACAGGTGTAGCTGTACTACAATGTTATTATATACAGGTGTAGCTGTACTACAATGTTATTATATACAGGTGTAGCTGTACTACAATGTTATTATATACAGGTGTAGCTGTACTACAATGTTATTATATGCAGGTGTAGCTGTACTACAATGTTATTATATACAGCTGTAGCTGTACTACAATGTTATTATATACAGGTGTAGCTGTACCACAATGTTATTATATACAGGAAAAGCTGTACTACAATGTTATTATATGCAGGTGTAGCTGTACTACAATGTTATTATATACAGGTGTAGCTGTACCACAATGTTATTATATACAGGTGTAGCTGTACTACAATGTTATTATATACAGGAGTAGCTGTACTACAATGTTATTATATACACGTGTAGCTGCACCACAATGTTATTATATGCAGGTGTAGCTGTACCACAATGTTATTATATACAGGTGTAGATGTACTACAATGTTATTATATACAGGTATAGCTGTACCACAATGTTATCATATACAGGTGTAGCTGTACCACAATGTTATTATATACAGGTATAGCTGCACCACAATGTTATTATATGCAGGTGTAGCTGTACCACAATGTTATTATATACAGGTGTAGCTGTACTACAATGTTATTATATACAGGTGTAGCTGTACTACAATGTTATTATATACAGCTGTAGCTGTACTACAATGTTATTATATACAGGTGTAGCTGTACCACAATGTTATTATATACAGAAGTAGCTGTACTACAATGTTATTATATACAGGTGTAGCTGTACCACAATGTTATCATATACAGGTGTAGCTGTACTACAATGTTATTATATACAGGTGTAGCTGTACCACAATGTTATTATATACAGGTAAAGCTGTACTACAATGTTATTATATGCAGGTGTAGCTGTACTACAATGTTATTATATACAGGTGTAGCTGTACCACAATGTTATTATATACAGGTGTAGCTGTACTACAATGTTATTATATGCAGGTGTAGCTGTACTACAATGTTATTATATGCAGGTGTAGCTGTACTACAATGTTATTATATACAGGTGTAGCTGTACTACAATGTTATTATATACAGGTGTAGCTGTACTACAATGTTATTATATACAGGAGTAGCTGTACTACAATGTTATTATATACACGTGTAGCTGCACCACAATGTTATTATATGCAGGTGTAGCTGTACCACAATGTTATTATATACAGGTGTAGCTGTGCCACAATGTTATTATATACAGGTATAGCTGTACCACAATGTTATCATATACAGGTGTAGCTGTACCACAGTGTTATTATATACAGGTGTAGCTGTACTACAATGTTATTATATACAGGTGTAGCTGTACTACAATGTTATTATATGCAGGTGTAGCTGTACCACAATGTTATTATATACAGGTATAGCTGTACTACAATGTTATTATACGCAGGTGTAGCTGTACCACAATGTTATTATATACAGGTGTAGCTGTACCACAGTGTTATTATATACAGGTGTAGCTGTACCACAATGTTATCATATACAGGTGTAGCTGTACCACAGTGTTATTATATACAGGTGTAGCTGTACTACAATGTTATCATATACAGGTGTAGCTGTACTACAATGTTATTATATACAGGTGTAGCTGTACTACAATGTTATTATGTGCAGGTGTAGCTGCACCACAATGTTATTATATACAGGTGTAGCTGTACCACAATGTTATTATATACAGGTGTAGCTGTACTACAATGTTATTATATACAGGTGTAGCTGTACCACAATGTTATTATATGCAGGTGTAGCTGTACTACAATGTTATATACAGGTGTAACTGTACCACAATGTTATTATATACAGGTATAGCTGTACCACAATAATATTATATACAGGTGTAGCTATACCACAATGTTATTATATACAGGTGTAGCTGTACTACAATGTTATTATATACAGGTGTAGCTGTACTACAATGTTATTATATACAGGTGTAGCTGTACCACAATGTTATTATATACAGGTAAAGCTGTACTACAATATTATTATATGCAGGTGTAGCTGTACTACAATGTTATTATATACAGGTGTAGCTGTACCACAATGTTATTATATACAGGTGTAGCTGTACTACAATGTTATTATATACAGGAGTAGCTGTACTACAATGTTATTATATACAGGTAAAGCTGTACTACAATATTATTATATGCAGGTGTAGCTGTACTACAATGTTATTATATACACGTGTAGCTGCACCACAATGTTATTATATACAGGTGTAGCTGTACCACAATGTTATTATATGCAGGTGTAGCTGTACCACAATGTTATTATATGCAGGTGTAGCTGTACCACAATGTTATTATATACAGGTGTAGCTGTACCACAATGTTATTATATGCAGGTGTAGCTGTACCACAATGTTATTATATGCAGGTGTAGCTGTACCACAATGTTATTATATACAGGTGTAGCTGTACCACAATGTTATTATATACAGGTGTAGCTGTACCACAATGTTATTATATACAGGTGTAGCTGTACCACAATGTTATTATATACAGGTGTAGCTGTACCACAATGTTATTATATACAGGTGTAGCTGTACTACAATGTTATTATATACAGGTGTAGCTGTACTACAATGTTATTATATACAGGTGTAGCTGTACTACAATGTTATTATATGCAGGTGTAGCTGTACCACAATGTTATTATATACAAGTATAGCTGTACTACAATGTTATTATACGCAGATGTAGCTGTACCACAATGTTATTATATACAGGTATAGCTGTACTACAATGTTATTATATACACGTGTAGCTGCACCACAATGTTATTATATACAGGTGTAGCTGCACCACAATGTTATTATATACAGGTGTAGCTGTACCACAATGTTATTATATACAGGTGTAGCTGTACTACAATGTTATTATATACAGGTGTAGCTGTACTACAATGTTATTATATACAGGTGTAGCTGTACTACAATGTTATTATATGCAGGTGTAGCTGTACCACAATGTTATTATATACAAGTATAGCTGTACTACAATGTTATTATACGCAGATGTAGCTGTACCACAATGTTATTATATACAGGTATAGCTGTACTACAATGTTATTATATACACGTGTAGCTGCACCACAATGTTATTATATACAGGTGTAGCTGCACCACAATGTTATTATATACAGGTGTAGCTGTACCACAATGTTATTATATACAGGTGTAGCTGTACTACAATGTTATTATATACAGGTGTAGCTGTACCACAATGTTATTATATGCAGGTATGGCTGTACTACAATGTTATATACAGGTGTAACTGTACCACAATGTTATTATATACAGGTATAGCTGTACCACAATAATATTATATACAGGTGTAGCTATACCACAATGTTATTATATACAGGTGTAGCTGTACTACAATGTTACTATATACAGGTGTAGCTGTACTACAATGTTATTATATACAGGTGTAGCTGCACCTCAATGTTATTATATACAGGTGTAGCTTCACCTCAATGTTATTATATACAGGTGTAGCTGCACCACAATGTTATTATATACAGGTGTAGCTGTACCACAATGTTATTATATACAGGTGTAGCAGTACCACAGTGTTATTATATACAGGTGTAGCTGTACTTCAATGTTATTATATACAGGTGTAGCTGCACCACAATGTTATTATATGCAGGTATAGCTGTACTACAGTGTTATTATATGCAGGTATAGCTGTAATACAATGTTACTATATACAGGTGTAGCTGCACCACAATGTTATTATATACAGGTGTAGCTGTACTACAGTGTTATTATATGCAGGTATAGCTGTAATACAATGTTATTATATACAGGTGTAGCTGCACCACAATGTTATTATATACAGGTGTAGCTGTACTACAATGTTATCATATACAGGTGTAGCTGTACTACAATGTTATTATATACAGGTGTAGCTGTACTACAATGTTATTATATGCAGGTGTAGCTGTACTACAATGTTATTATATGCAGGTGTAGCTGTACCACAATGTTATTATAGGCAGGTGTAGCTGTATTACAATGTTATTATATACAGGTGTAGCTATACCACAATATTATTATATACAGGTGTAGCTACAATGTTATTATATACAGGTGTAGCTGTACCACAATGTTATTATATACAGGTGTAGCTGTACTACAATGTTATTATATGCAGGTGTAGCTGTACCACAATGTTATTATAGGCAGGTGTAGCTGCAACACAATGTTATTGTATACAGGTGTAGCTATACCACAATATTATTATATACAGGTGTAGCTACAATGTTATTATATACAGGTGTAGCTGTACCACAATGTTATTATATACAGGTGTAGCTGTACTACAATGTTATTATATACAGGTGTAACTGTACCACAATGTTATTATATACAGGTGTAACTGTACCACAATGTTATTATATGCAGGTGTAGCTGTACCACAATGTTATTATATACAGGTGTAACTGTACCACAATGTTATTATATACAGGTGTAACTGTACCACAATGTTATTATATACAGGTGTAGCTGTACTACAATGTTACTATATACAGGTGTAGCTGTACTACAATGTTATTATATACAGGTGTAGCTGCACCTCAATGTTATTATATACAGGTGTAGCTGTACTACAATGTTATCATATACAGGTGTAGCTGTACCACAATGTTATTATATACCAGTGTAGCTGTACTACAATGTTACTATATACAGGTGTAGCTGTACCACAATGTTATTATATACAGGTGTAGCTGTACTACAATGTTATTATATGCAGGTGTAGCTGTACTACAATGTTATCATATACAGGTGTAGCTGTATCACAATGTTATTATATACCAGTGTAGCTGTACTACAATGTCACTATATACAGGTGTAGCTGTACCACAGAGTTATTATATACAGGTGTAGCTGTACTACAATGTTATTATATGCAGGTATAGCTGTATTACAATGTTATTATATACAGGAGTAGCTGTACTACAATGTTATTATATGCAGGTTTAGCTGCACCACAATGTTATTATATGCAGGTGTAGCTGTACCACAATGTTATTATATGCAGGTGTAGCTGCACCACAATGTTATTATATACAGGTGTAGCTGTACTACAATGTTATTATATACAGGTGTAGCTGTACTACAATGTTATTATATACAGGTGTAGCTGTACCACAATGTTATTATATACAGGTGTAGCTGTACTACAATGTTATTATATGCAGGTGTAGCTGTATTACAATGTTATTATATACAGGTGTAGCTGTACTACAATGTTATTATATACAGGTGTAGCTGTACTACAATGTTATTATATGCAGGTGTAGCTGTACTACAATGTTATTATATACAGGTGTAGCTGTACCACAATGTTATTATATACAGGTGTAGCTGTACTACAATGTTATTATATGCAGGTGTAGCTGTATTACAATGTTATTATATACAGGTGTAGCTGTACTACAATGTTATTATATGCAGGTGTAGCTGTACTACAATGTTATCATATACCAGTGTAGCTGTACTACAATGTTACTATATACAGGTGTAGCTGTACCACAATGTTATTATATACAGGTGTAGCTGTACTACAATGTTATTATAGGAAGTTGTAGCTGTATTACAATGTTATTATATGCAGGTGTAGCTGTATTACAATGTTATTATATACAGGTGTAGCTGTACTACAATGTTATCATATACAGGTGTAGCTGTACCACAATGTTATTATATACCAGTGTAGCTGTACTACAATGTTACTATATACAGGTGTAGCTGTACTACAATGTTATTATATACAGGTGTAGCTGTACCACATTGTTATTATATATAGGTGTAGCTGTACTACAATGTTATTATAGTCAGGTGTAGCTGTACTACAATGTTATTATATGCAGGTGTAGCTGTACTACAATGTTATTATATACAGGTGTAGCTGTACTACAATGTTATTATATACAGGTGTAGCTGTACTACAATGTTATTATAGGCAGGTGTAGCTGTATTACAATGTTATTATATGCAGGTGTAGCTGTACTACAATGTTACTATATACAGGTGTAGCTGCACCACAATGTTATTATATACAGGTGTAGCTGTACTACAATGTTATTATATGCAGGTGTAGCTGTATTACAATGTTATTATATACAGGTGTAGCTGTACTACAATGTTATCATATACAGGTGTAGCTGTACCACAATGTTATTATATACCAGTGTAGCTGTACTACAATGTTACTATATACAGGTGTAGCTGTACCAAAATGTTATTATATACAGGTGTAGCTGTACCACAGTGTTATTATATACAGGGGTAGCTGTACCACAGTGTTATTATATACAGGGGTAGCTGTACTACAATGTTATTATATGCAGGTGTAGCTGTACAACAGTGTTATTATATGCAGGTGTAGCTGTACTACAGTGTTATTATAGGCAGGTGTAGCTGTATTACAATGTTATTATATGCATGTGTAGCTGTACTACAGTGTTATTATATGCAGGTGTAGCTGTACTACAATGTTATTATGTGCAGGTGTAGCTGTACAACAATGTTATTATATACAGGTGTAGCTGTACCACAATGTTATTATATGCAGGTGTAGCTGTACTACAATGTTATTATATACAGGTGTAGCTGTACTACAATGTTATTATAGGCAGGTGTAGCTGTATTACAATGTTATTATATGCAGGTGTAGCTGTATTACAATGTTATTATATGCAGGTGTAGCTGTACCACAATGTTATTATATGCAGGTGTAGCTGTACTACAATGTTATTATATGCAGGTGTAGCTGTACCACAATGTTATTATATACAGGTGTAGCTGTACTACAATGTTATTATAGGCAGGTGTAGCTGTATTACAATGTTATTATATGCAGGTGTAGCTGTATTACAATGTTATTATATACAGGTGTAGCTGTACCACAATGTTATTATATACCAGTGTAGCTGTACTACAATGTTACTATATACAGGTGTAGCTGTACTACAATGTTATTATATACAGGTGTAGCTGTACCACATTGTTATTATATATAGGTGTAGCTGTACTACAATGTTATTATATACAGGTGTAGCTGTACTACAATGTTATTATATGCAGGTGTAGCTGTACTACAATGTTATTATATGCAGGTGTAGCTGTACTACAATGTTATTATATACAGGTGTAGCTGTACTACAATGTTATTATAGGCAGGTGTAGCTGTATTACAATGTTATTATATGCAGGTGTAGCTGTATTACAATGTTATTATATACAGGTGTAGCTGTACCACAATGTTATTATATACAGGTGTAGCTGTACTACAATGTTACTATATACAGGTGTAGCTGTACCACAATGTTATTATATACAGGTGTAGCTGTACTACAATGTTATCATATACAGGTGTAGCTGTACCACAATGTTATTATATACCAGTGTAGCTGTACTACAATGTTACTATATACAGGTGTAGCTGTACCACAATGTTATTATATACAGGTGTAGCTGTACCACAGTGTTATTATATACAGGGGTAGCTGTACTACAATGTTATTATATACAGGTGTAGCTGTACTACAGTGTTACTATATGCAGGTGTAGCTGTATTACAGTGTTATTATATGCAGGTGTAGCTGTACTACAGTGTTATTATAGGCAGGTGTAGCTGTATTACAATGTTATTATATGCAGGTGTAGCTGTACTACAGTGTTACTATATGCAGGTGTAGCTGTATTACAGTGTTATTATATGCAGGTGTAGCTGTACTACAATGTTATTATATGCAGGTGTAGCTGTACTACAATGTTATCATATACAGGTGTAGCTGTACCACAATGTTATTATATACCAGTATAGCTGTACTACAATGTTACTATATACAGGTGTAGCTGTACCACAATGTTATTATATACAGGTGTAGCTGTACCACAGTGTTATTATATACAGGGGTAGCTGTACTACAATGTTATTATATGCAGGTGTAGCTGTACAACAATGTTATTATATACAGGTGTAGCTGTACTACAGTGTTACTATAAGCAGGTGTAGCTGTATTACAGTGTTATTATATGCAGGTGTAGCTGTACTACAGTGTTATTATAGGCAGGTGTAGCTGTATTACAATGTTATTATATGCAGGTGTAGCTGTACTACAGTGTTACTATATGCAGGTGTAGCTGTATTACAGTGTTATTATATGCAGGTGTAGCTGTACTACAATGTTATTATATGCAGGTGTAGCTGTACAAAAATGTTATTATATACAGGAGTAGCTGTACTACAATGTTATTATATACAGGTGTAGCTGTACCACAATGTTATTATATGCAGGTGTAGCTGTACTACAATGTTATTATATGCAGGTGTAGCTGTACTACAATATTATTATATACACGTGTAGCTGCACCACAATGTTATTATATACAGGTGCAGCTGTACTACAATGTTATTATATGCAGGTGTAGCTGTACTACAATGTTATTATATACAGGTGTAGCTGTACTACAATGTTATTATATACAGGTGTAGCTGTACTACAATGTTATTATATACACGTGTAGCTGCACCACAATGTTATTATATACAGGTGTAGCTGTACTACAATGTTATTATATACAGGTGTAGCTGTACTACAGTGTTATTATAGGCAGGTGTATCTGTATTACAATGTTATCATATACAGGTGTAGCTGTACCACAATGTTATTATATACCAGTGTAGCTGTACTACAATGTTACTATATACAGGTGTAGCTGTACCACAATGTTATTATATACAGGTGTAGCTGTACCACAGTGTTATTATATACAGGGTAGCTGTACTACAATGTTATTATATGCAGGTGTAGCTGTACAACAATGTTATTATATACAGGTGTAGCTGTACTACAGTGTTACTATATGCAGGTGTAGCTGTATTACAGTGTTATTATATGCAGGTGTAGCTGTACTACAGTGTTATTATAGGCATGTGTAGCTGTATTACAATGTTATTATATGCAGGTGTAGCTGTACTACAGTATTACTATATGCAGGTGTAGCTGTATTACAATGTTATTATATGCAGGTGTAGCTGTACAACAATGTTATTATATACAGGAGTAGCTGTACTACAATGTTATTATATACAGGTGCAGCTGTACCACAATGTTATTATATACAGGTGTAGCTGTACTACAATGTTATTATATGCAGGTGTAGCTGTACTACAATGTTATTATATGCAGGTGTAGCTGTACTACAATGTTATTATATACAGGTGTAGCTGTACTACAATGTTATTATATGCAGGTGTAGCTGTACTACAATGTTATTATATGCAGGTGTAGCTGTACAACAATGTTATTATATACAGGAGTAGCTGTACTACAATGTTATTATATACAGGTGCAGCTGTACCACAATGTTATTATATGCAGGTGTATCTGCACCACAATGTTATTATATGCAGGTGTAGCTGTACAACAATGTTATTATATACAGGTGCAGCTGTACCACAATGTTATTATATGCAGGTGTAGCTGTATTACAGTGTTATTATATGCAGGTGTAGCTGTACCACAATGTTATTATATACAGGTGTAGCTGTACTACAATGTTATTATATGCAGGTGTAGCTGTACAACAATGTTATTATATACAGGAGTAGCTGTACTACAATGTTATTATATACAGGTGTAGCTGTACCACAGTGTTATTATATACAGGTGTAGCTGTACTACAATGTTATTATATGCAGGTGTAGCTGTACAACAATGTTATTATATACAGGTGTAGCTGTACCACAATGTTATTATATGCAGGTGTAGCTGTACTACAATGTTATTATATGCAGGTGTAGCTGTACTACAATATTATTATATACACGTGTAGCTGCACCACAATGTTATTATATACAGGTGCAGCTGTACTACAATGTTATTATATGCAGGTATAGCTGTACTACAATGTTATTATATACAGGTGTAGCTGTACTACAATGTTGTTATATACACGTGTAGCTGCACCACAATGTTATTATATACAGGTGTAGCTGTACTATGATGTTATTATATAGAGGTGTAGCTGTACTACAATGTTATTATATACAGGTGTAGCTGTATTACAATGTTATTATATGCAGGTGTAGCTGTACTACAGTGTTATTATAGGCAGGTGTATCTGTATTACAATGTTATTATATGCAGATGTAGCTGTACTACAATGTTATTATATACAGGTGTAGCTGTACTACAATGTTTTTATATACAGGTGTATCTGCACCACAATGTTATTATATACAGGTGTAGCTGTACTACAATGTTATTATATGCAGGTGTAGCTGTACTACAATGTTTTTATATACAGGTGTAGCTGTACTACAATGTTATTATATGCAGGTTTAGCTGTACTACAGTGTTACTATATGCAGGTGTAGCTGTATTACAATGTTATTATATATAGAAGTAGCTGTACTACAGTGTTACTATGTGCAGGTGTAGCTGTATTACAATGTTATTATATACAGGTGTAGCTGTACCACAATATTATTACATACAGGTGTAGCTGTACTACAATGTTATTATATGCAGGTGTAGCTGTACTACAATGTTATTATATACAGGTGTAGCTGTACTATGATGTTATTATATACAGGTGTAGCTGTACTACAATGTTATTATATACAGGTGTAGCTGTACTACAATGTTATTACATGCAGGTTTAGCTGTACTATGATGTTATTATATACAGGTGTAGCTGTACTACAATGTTATTATAAACAGGTGTAGCTGTACTACAATGTTATTATATGCAGGTGTAGCTGTACTACAATGTTATTATATACAGGTGTAGCTGTACTACAATGTTATTATATGCAGGTGTAGCTGTACTACAATGTTATTATATACAGGTGTAGCTGTACTACAATGTTATTATATGCAGGTGTAGCTGTATTATGATGTTATTATATACAGGTGTAGCTGTACTACAATGTTATTATAAACAGGTGTAGCTGTACTACAATGTTATTATATACAGGTGAAGCTGTACTACAATGTTATTATATACAGGTGTAGCTGTACTACAATGTTATTATATACAGGTGTAGCTGTACTACAATGTTATTATATACAGGTGTAGCTGTACCACAATGTTATTATATGCAGGTGTAGCTGTACTATAATGTTATTATATACAGGTGTAGCTGTAGTACAATGTTATTATATACACGTGTAGCTGCACCACAATGTTATTATATACACGTGTAGCTGTACCACAATGTTATTATATGCAGGTGTAGCTGTACTACAATGTTATTATATACAGGTGTAGCTGTACCACAATGTTATTATATACAGGTGTAGCTGTACTACAATGTTATTATATACAGGTGTAGCTGTACTACAATGTTATTATATACAGGTGTAGCTGTACTACAATGTTATTATATACAGGTGTAGCTGTACTACAATGTTATTATATACAGGTGTAGCTGTACTACAATGTTATTATATACAGGTGTAGCTGTACTACAATGTTATTATATGCAGGTGTAGCTGTACCACAATGTTATTATATACAGGTGTAGCTGTACTACAATGTTATTATATACAGGTGTAGCTGTACTACAATGTTATGATATACAGGTGTAGCTGTACTACAATGTTACTATATACAGGTGTAGCTGTACTACAATGTTATGATATACAGCTGTAGCTGTACTGCAATGTTATGATATACAGGTGTAGCTGTACTACAATGTTATTATATGCAGGTGTAGCTGTACTAAAATGTTACTATATACAGGTGTAGCTGTACTACAATGTTATGATATACAGCTGTAGCTGTACTACAATGTTATTATATACAGGTGTAGCTGTACTACAATGTTATTATATACAGGTGTAGCTGTACTACAATGTTATTATATACAGGTGTAGCTGTACCACAATGTTATTATATACAGGTGTAGCTGTACTGCAATGTTATTATATGCAGGTGTAGCTGTACCACAATGTTATTATATACAGGTATAGCTGTACTACAATGTTATTATATGCAGGTGTAGCTGTACTACAATGTCATTATATACAGGTGTAGCTATACTACAATGTTATTATATGCAGGTGTAGCTACACCACAATGTTATTATATACAGGTGTAGCTGTACTACAATGTTATTATATACAGGTGTAGCTGGACTGCAATGTTATTATATACAGGTGTAGCTGTACTACAATGTTATTATATACAGGTGTAGCTGGACTGCAATGTTATTATATACAGGTGTAGCTGTACCACAATGTTATTATATACAGCTGTAGCTGTACTACAATGTTATTATATACAGGTGTAGCTGTACTACAATGTTATTATATACAGGTGTAGCTGTACTACAATGTTATTATATACACGTGTAGCTGCACCACAATGTAATTATATACAGGTGTAGCTGTACTACAGTGTTATTATATACAGGTGTAGCTGTACCACAATGTTATTATATACAGGTGTAGCTGTACTACAATGTTATTATATACACGTGTAGCTGCACCACAATGTAATTATATACAGGTGTAGCTGTACTACAGTGTTATTATATACAGGTGTAGCTGTACCACAATGTTATTATATACAGGTGTAGCTGTACTACAATGTTATTATATACAGGTGTAACTGTACCACAATGTTATTATATGCAGGTGTAGCTGTACTACAATGTTACTATATACAGGTGTAGCTGTACCACAATGTTATTATATACAGGTGTAGCTGTACTACAATGTTATTATATACAGGTGTAACTGTACCACAATGTTATTATATACAGGTGTAGCTGTACTACAATGTTATTATATACAGGTGTAGCTGTACCACAATGTTATTATATGCAGGTGTAGCTGTACCACAATGTTATTATATACAGGTATAGCTGTACTACAATGTTATTATATGCAGGTGTAGCTGTACCACAATGTTATTATATACAGGTGTATCTGCACCACAATGTTATTATATACAGGTGTAGCTGTACTACAATGTTATTATATACAGGTGTAGCTGGACTACAATGTTATTATATACAGGTATAGCTGTACTACAATGTTATTATATGCAGGTGTAGCTGTACCACAATGTTATTATATGCAGGTGTAGCTGTACCACAATGTTATTATATACAGGTGTAGCTGTACTACAATGTTATTATATGCAGGTGTAGCTGTACTACAATGTTACTATATACAGGTGTAGCTGTACTATGATGTTATTATATACAGGTGTAGCTGTACCACAATGTTATTATATGCAGGTATAGCTGTACTACAATGTTATTATATGCAGGTGTAGCTGTACCACAATGTTATTATATACAGGTGTATCTGCACCACAATGTTATTATATACAGGTGTAGCTGTACTACAATGTTATTATATACAGGTGTAGCTGGACTACAATGTTATTATATACAGGTGTAGCTGTACCACAATGTTATTATATACAGGTGTAGCTGTACTACAATGTTATTATATGCAGGTGTAGCTGTACCACAATGTTATTATATACTGGTGTAGCTGTACTACAATGTTATTATATACAGGTGTAGCTGTACTACAATGTTATTATATACAGGTGTAGCTGTACCACAATGTTATTATATACAGGTGTAGCTGTACTACAATGTTATTATATGCAGGTGTAGCTGTACCACAATGTTATTATATACAGGTATAGCTGTACTACAATGTTATTATATGCAGGTGTAGCTGTACCACAATGTTATTATATACAGGTATAGCTGTACTACAATGTTATTATATACAGGTGTAGCTGTACTACAATGTTATTATATACAGGTGTAGCTGTACTACAGTGTTATTATATGCAGGTGTAGCTGTACCACAATGTTATTATATACAGGTATAGCTGTACCACAATGTTATTATATACAGGTATAGCTGTACTACAATGTTATTATATACAGGTGTAGCTGTACCACAATGTTATTATATACAGGTATAGCTGTACTACAATGTTATTATATACACGTGTAGCTGCACCACAATGTTATTATATACAGGTGTAGCTGTACTACAATGTTATTATATGCAGGTGTAGCTGTACTACAATGTTATTATATACAGGTGTAGCTGTACTACAATGTTATTATATGCAGGTGTAGCTGTACTACAGTGTTATTATATACAGGTGTAGCTGTACTATGATGTGTAACGATTTGCAACACCCTTTAATGGAAATGCTGATTGAGGTTGTGGTTGTGACGTGGATGGACAGTTAATATTAGAGTGTAAAATAGATGTGACAGCAATAAATACTACTGATACCCAGGGCAGATGGATAGGTCATGATAACTCAAGTGCAGCGTCTGTTTATAGATTAGTACTTAGACTCTCTCGGGGCTGACTTCACCTCTTTCTTTTTAGTTCACTGACATGTGGCACTGCACTTCTGACCAGTAACAAAAGGGTGCCGTCACTCGCAGCAGATTTTGTTGCAGAGATTTCTGAGACTGAAATTTAGTTCTATTCCTTTGAATGGGTTGTTATTTCAACAAGTGCATGGATTTCTGCAAGTTTTATTCAAATGAATGGAAATGATTTTCAGTTACATAAATTTCTGCCATGTGTGACAGCAGCCTATGGTCGCGTTCACATGTGTCATACTTGCATTGTATTTCCGCAGCATAAAAATATGCTGCAGAAAACCTGAATGTATACCTATAGGAAAAATATTTTGCAGACAGATTTCTCTAGTTCCTGCATTGCAGAATATTTTCCCATAGGCATACATTGTATTTTTCCACAGCGTGCTTTTACATTGCGGAAATGCAATGCAAGTACGCCACTATCTATGTTATTATAAGTACTATAAGAAGTCACAGCATTCTGAAAATTTGTGAAGAATGGATAAACTTTAATCACCTTTAACCACAGTGGGTCTTTTGTTCAAGCATTGCTCTGAAACGCCACTGTATTATAAGTTATTAAAGTTTGCTCTTTCTTCACAAATTTTTAAAAAGCTGCAACTACTGGTACTACTGATAATCTGCTTAAACCTGTGATCGTGGTCCTGGTTGGGATTACCCTTCCAGAAGCCTTTTCTTTTTGCCAGTGCTGCGTTTTGCCAGACATATCGATCTACTATATACTAGTCCTTCTCAATGAATTAGAAATTCATCAAAAAGTCAATTTATTTAAGTAATTCAATTCAAAAAGTGAAACTCATATATTATATAGATTCATTACACACAAAGTGATCTATTTCCAGCATCTTTTTCTTTTAATGTTGAAGATTATGGCTATCAATTAATGAAAACCCAAAATTTTGTCTCTCAGAAAACTGGAATATTGGGTAAAAGTTGAAGATTGTAGACTCATGGTGTCACACTCTAATCAGCTAATCAGCATAAAACACCTGTGAAGGTTTCCTAAGCCTTTAAATGGTATAACAGTCGGTTCAGTAAGTTACACAATCAAGGGGAAGACTGCTAACTTGACAGTTGTCCAGAAGACAGTCATTGAGGGTAAGCCACAAAAGGATATTGCTAAAGAAGCTGGCTGTTCACAGAGTGCTGTATTCAAGCATATTAATGGAAAGTTGAGAGGAAGGAAAAAGTGTGGTAGAAAAAGGTGCACAAGCAACAGGGATATCCGCAGCCTTGATAGGAAAGTCAAGAAAAGGCCATTCAAGAATCTGAGGGAGATTCACAAAGATTGGACTCTGGCTGGAGTCAGTGCTTCAAGAGCCACCACACCCAGACGTATCCAGGACATGGGCTACAACTGTCGCTTTGCTTGAGACAATGTCAGAAGTGTTTTACATGGGCTAAGGAGAAAAACGACTGATCTGTTGCTCAGTGGTCCAAAGTCCTGTTTTCAGATGAAAGTAAATTTTGCATTTCATTTGGAAATCAAGGTCCCAGAGTATGGCGGAAGAGTGGAGAGGCATCAATCCAAGTTGCTTGCGGTCCAGTGTGAAGTATCCACAGTCAGTGATAGTTTGGGGGGCAGTGTCATCTGCTGGTGCTGGTCCACTGTGTTATATCAAGTCCAGAGTCAGCGCAGTCGTCTACCAGGAAATTTTCCAGCACTTCATGCTTCCCTTTGCTGACAAGCTTTATGGAGATGCTGATTTCATTTTCCAGCAGGACTTGGCACCTGCCCACACTGCCAAAAGTACCAATACCTGGTTTAATAACCAAAGTATCACTGTGCTTGATTGGCCAGCAAACTCACCTGACCTAAACCCCATAGAGAATCTATGGGGTATTGTCAAGAGGAGAAGATGGGAGACACCAGACCCAACAATGCAGACGAGCTGAAGGCCGATATCAAAGCAACCTGAGCTTCCATAACACCTCAGCAGTGCCGCAGGCTGATCCCCTCCATGCCATGTTGCATGGATAACACCTCAGCAGTACCACAGGCTGATCCCCTCCATGCCACGTCGCATGGATAACACCTCAGCAGTGCCACAGGCTGATCGCCTCCATGCAAAGCCGCATTGATAACACCTCAGCAGTGCCACAGGCTGATCGCCCCCATGCCACGCCGCATTGATAACACCTCAGCAGTGCCACAGGCTGATCGTCCCCATGCCACGCCGCATTGATGCAGTAATTCATAAAATTGTTCCCGGAAGTGCTGGAGCTTTTCCATATATGGACTGTGACGTCGGCAGCAGCATTGATCGGGACTCAAGCAATAGGCAATGTGACAGTCCCTTGTGGTCATGTTCACAAACAGCACATGAAACAAGCCGTGTCGGAGCGTCATCATTATTAGAAAAGCTCCAGCACTTCCGGGAACAATTCACGAGGTTTGAACTGCACCATTTAGTAAGGAATTTTTAATTAAAATATATTAGTAAGTTACTTAGTTTCACATAAATATATTATTGCAATGCAATTTTTGGTCCCCGGATAACCCCTTTAAAGATATAATTTTCCTTTATATTGCTAAAGTTGTACATTTTGTGTTGAAACAAGGCCTCTAGCACACGGCAGGAGACTGTATTGAGGCACACAACATCACTTTGGCTCCATAGTCACTCTGTGTGCCTTCTCATGGGGAAGACGTATAGAGGTACAGTAGGGCACCATAGTAGTGTATAGGTGCCTTATTAGAGTTCTGCACAACTTGATTGTACGGAGCCGTAATACAGCCATTTTTAGGGAAATTAGAAGAAATGGGCTTGCTGTAGTTTAAAAAATCAATCAGAGGCCCACAAATCAAGGGTGTTCATACCATAGAAACAGACCATGAAGCTACTATTTGGCCCTTTTAGAGCAGAGGAGCAGCCCTGATTGGTCCTATCCTCTCTCCTATCCTGTGCAGGATCCACCTTTCCAATGGAATCGCACTGTTAGCAAACAAGGGGCAGGGAACTGGCCCAAATGTCATAAAAAGGGTGCGGAGGGAGAAACAAAAACGAGACTGTATGTCTTGGGTGGCAAAACTCAGCACCATAATGTGGAGCTCATTTTGTTGTTTGCTCGTATATGTATGCCAACGTCACAAATGTATAATACGCTATCACACTGTTTAATTGGAAATTCATAATTCCACATTATTTTACATATAACATCTGCTGGTGCAGAATTTTAGATATAAAATAACACATCAGAACAAGTCCACACAATTTCCTTGTCGGAGCCCAACCAAAAGTGACAACTGGGTGATAAATGCCAAAATTAGCAATGTAGCATAACTACAATACATAAGCAATCACCAGGCATTTATTCAGATAGACCAAGCTGTATATACTGTACATGGGTGTCTAAGAGTTCAGCTTAAAGCACTATAGATAAGATAACATGTCCAAAGTCTTGTTAAAAGCAGAGTAATATCAATAATATAGGACAAAATGGGGAAGAGAGGAAATGAAGCCTCTCTCTCTCGTTCTCAGCTCATCAGTTTTACTATGCTGCAGTATATAAATCCTGCATAGTGGAAATATAAACTAGTAAGTAACAGCCCATGAATTTTCTGTATGCGCAAGTTATAAACAGTGAAGTCAGTAGAGGCTTTATATGTGAGCAAATAGCCGGAAAATAAAGTGCAGCCCTGTTTGGAGACACTTCAAATATTATATTGCACTAATTCCCTAACATGATTATTTATTTAGATAGTGCCAACATATTCTGCAGCACTTTTGGAGAACAAAGTACGTACAAATGCTAAGCAACGTAGGCACAAGGAGAGAGGAATCTAAGAGGAATGAAGGTTATGATACAGTTGATCAGCAGAAAAGGTGTGAAGATCATGGAAAAGGTGTAGTAAGAAGGAATAAAAAATGTACCTGCGCGCTTAAAGAAGTGAATGCTAGATGCAGATGCCTAGCTATATGCCATATCCATATCCTTCAGATAGCTGTCGGCTATTTCGGCAGACAGCTATTCATCCCGACTCCCCCATACACGTTTTCAATGGGGAAAGGGGAATAAAATGCTGCCAGACTCCTGTGGCAGTAGCTTATCTGCTGTGGAAACTAAGAGTCATGCATGTCGAAATCAAACATGCCCGATCCTTCTCTCCTCCGACATCTGCTGTAGGGAGAGAGTAGGGACAACCCCATACACATTATCTAGTTAGTCGGTCAAACCTAAATTTTGGCATGGTTCAGCGCACTGTGTAAGCAAAATGCACTATAATTCTAGCATAAATTGTGCCCAAAAAAATGGCGTTTAGAACGTGCCAAATTTATTATGTGTTTTGGACACTTTTTGCAACTTCCTCGGAAATTTTAAAAATCTTTAGAAAAGTGGCGCAGCTAAGAAGAGTTACAAAATACTAAAATACGCAAGATATATTAACAGTGTCTGCTATATTTTTTTTATACAAAATACTTGTTTAAAGTATGCCAGCCAAGAAGTGGTATAAGAAAGTGTGTTGCAACAAATTTATCATACAGTATGCGCCATTGTGATAAATTTTGTAGTTTGTTCCATTTTTATCGTGTCTATATTTAGGGCAGTATTAATAAATTTGTCCCACTGTGAATTCATTGTATGCATAATTAAACATGTGACAGCCAAGGTGTGGGCCCTGCTACAGCTTTTGCACTAGGGCCCAGGAGCTTCAAGTTACGATTCTCATATTGAAAACCAATATGCCTGATCCTTGTTTTACATTGACAGAACATCGAAGGACAGCAGGATTCATCAAATTTCTCTAATGGATATTACTAGCTTTAGTCTGATTGCAAACAGTCCAGGTACAGCACAGGAGCAATCTTGAGATGTAGTTTTTCAAAAGGGAGAACAAAAGTCTTAGAAGAAAAGGGGGCATGAATGGGGCATTTCAGAGGTGAGCATGGCAAGTGCAGATCCAATAGGATGTATTGAAGATGATCCAACTTGAACAGGCACCGGCACGGCACATCAGTGAGGTTAAGGGGACATGACGATGATCTACGATCCCACTTTGCCTGGACATAAATCTTTATTGGTGGATACTTCTGTTGTTCCCATGTCTTGGGCAGTGGAGTGGAGTGGAGATTTTTAGGATTCTGGGATCTGTGTGCCCTCGATATGGAAGATATTGTATTCAAACTATCTGTCACAGCATGGAGGTAGAATCCTTAACAAAAAAAATAATGAAAACATGTGTACAGTTTCGTACTTTGGAAAAGGGTCATCCAGATGTTATAGCTGGTGGTAGAATTGGGCTTTCCTAAGGACCTTTGGGAGCAGGTGACTGATGGATGTCATCCTGGGTGGTGTAATTGATTAATGTTCCCATTAGGCCTCATTTAGGCCTCATTTACACGAACGTGATATACGTCCGTGCGGCTCGCGTGCTTTTCACGCAGGTCGCACGGACCTGTACAAGTCTATGGGGGCATGCAGACAGTCCGTGAGTTTTGCTCAGCGTGAGTGCGCTGAAAAAAACTCACGACATGTTCTAAAAATCTGCGTTTTTCGCGCATCACGCACCCATTGAAGTCAATGGGTTCGTGAAAACCACGATGGTCGCACGGAAGCACTTCCGTGCGAACTGCGTGATTCGCGCAAGAGCTGTCAAACTGAATGTAAACAGAAAAGCACCACGTGCTTTTCTGTTTACAAACATCCGAATGGAGTGTCTTAGAGATGAGCGAACCGAACTTCACCGGCTTCGGCCAAACTCGTTTTGACCGAACCCGGCAGGAGACAGTCACTGTCCAGGGTGCTGAAAGAGTTAAACTGTTTCAGCACCCTAGACAGTGACTTCCGATCCCAATATACGTGAACGTGTAAAAAAAAAAAAAGTTCTGACTTACCGATAACTCCCGACCTCTTCCTCCAGTCTGACCTCCGGAGATGACAATTCAGTCCAAGTGACAGCTGCAGCCAATCACAAGCCAAGCACAGGCTGCAGCGGTCACATGGACTGCCGCGTCATCCAGGGAGGTGGGGCCAGATGTCAAGAGAGGCGCGTCACCAAGGACGCGTCACCAAGGACGCGTCACCAAGGCAACGGCCGGGAAGTTCTCGGTAAGTACGAACCTCTTTTTTTTAAACAGGTTACTCGATATGGTGATCGGAATGCACTGTCGAGGGTGCTGAAAGAGTTACTGCCGATCAGTTAACTCTTTCAGCACCATGGACAGTGACTGACGTCGACTAGCCTCATCTCTATGATGGCGGCTGCGCGAAAATCACGCAGCCGCGCATCATACACGGATGACACACGGAGCTGTCAAGTGCCTTTTGCGCGCGCAAAACGCACAAGCTCGTGTAAATGAGGCCTTAAACTGTATTAAAGTATGACTGGTAGCTTGTAAGTAAAATGAGGGTTATTGTAGTTGGACAACTACAAAGGAAGGGGCATTGTCAGGGACCCTTGTGTTATATCATGGTAGGTTTGCATATTTCTATCGAGATTATTTATTATAGTTATATTTTATACATTTATTTGAATAAATCCTGTTAAATGCATTTTACAGGAAGAGAAAAAACATCAACCTATTGTATCAGTGTGATGGTGGAAAATATATTTGGGGAGGGGGGGGGGGGGGGGGCTTGAGGTAGTCCTGAAGCCCTTACTGTGTATCACAGTCAAAGTGTTGCAATAGACAAGGAAAGAGTTGATTACATGAATTGGTGTTTTAGCAGTGTACCCTATACTGAAGGGTATTGCAACGGGCACGAGACCCCTCTGCCTCGTTGGAGACACCAGTATTATAAATGATACACGGTAGATGGGGGTCATGTTAAAAACTTTGCATTGGGGCTCAGGAGCTTCAATTTGCACCCAATGTGGGGCTAAGGTTTTTTTTAAGCGCTTAGAGGCTATGCTCTAATACCGGTTTGTTAAATATTGGTTCTGATTACATATTGTTCTGATTTGTTTGCAAATATTGGACAACGAAACGCTGGATTCAAAACCATGCTTAAAAATGAATTGCACATTGTATGACATTCTGCCTTACAGCCATTGTTATAAGATATTTGGCTGCTTTTCCATCCTTTAAGTCTTTTGGATGCTATTTTATAAATTGTTAACCTGGCTGGACCTTTCACTTCAAATAAGTGATGATTTATCCTGAATGTGCTAAATTTTTGTGCTCTCTGAAATAACCCCAATAACAAAATTATGGGCTGTTACAGTGAAACAGAACATGTGCTCTCCTTCAGGGGAAATAGGAACTTGGTAACAAGGGAGATAGGAGCTTTCTGACCTTAACACACCTTTTAATCATAGATGTAATATTGTATTGCTTAAATACATACAGAGAAATGTCAGGAAAAAACTAGGTGTGCAGTGAAAAGTCGCATTTGTTACACAAAATGAGTCCACCATGCTGTCATCTGTTATTTGGCATCAGCATAGTGTAAGAAAAAGGGAGCTGGCACACTTGGCGACGTCCCTCATCGTCTGTCCACCTACTCAATTGGGAAGTTGGGAGGAAAAAGAGGATCCGCGGAGGTATGTAGCAGAGGTGAGGAGTGATTAATTTTTTATAAAAATAAACCTGGAAAAGAAAAATTACACACTGGAACACTGAGGCACTACAAGTCAGAGCATAACCTAGAGATGAATAAATGCACACTGCAACACTGAGGTACTACAGGTCCCAGAATAACTGAGAAATGAATAAATGCACACTGAGGCACACGTTCCAGCATAATCTAGAAGATAATAATTACACACTAGAACACTGAGGTACACCCTAAGGCCTCATTTACACGAACGTGATATACGTCCGTGCGACGCGCGTGCTTTTCACGCGGGTTGCACGGACCTATACAAGTCTATGGGGGCATGCAGACAGTCAGTGAGTTTTGCGCAGCGTGAGTGCGCTGAAAAAAACTCACGACATGTTCTAAATTTCTGCGTTTTTCACGCATCACGCACCCATTGAAGTCAATGGGTGCGTGAAAACCACGCAGGTTGCACGGAAGCACTTCCGTGCGAACTGTGTGATTCGCGCAAGAGCTGTCTTCAGATTTTGTACTAAATCATGTGGCCACAATCTTCCATGCAGCTTCCGCTGTAGGGAAAATGTAGTATTACATTTCACTAATTCAAATGAAGAGGTGACCATGTGATACAAGGTTGAATCAAGATGGTCAGAGCGAGAGCCATTCTTTGCAGTGCCTGTTTGTTTTGGCTAATAGAAGCGGGTCCAAAGGTAGGGCACTGTGTTGCTCCTTCCATTGAGGAAAACCACGTGATACCTATGGGGCCCATTGTGGGTGAGAACCTGCACAGAACTGCTTCTGCTTTCTGATACACTGTTGTAGATTATTATTTTTATTTTATTTTTTAAATTGTAGCTGTATAACTCTCTATGTAGGATCAAACTATACAGCATTTGTTTGTAGTCTGTAACCATGGAGATATATAGCTTTACAAAGGAGCTGAAAACACAAAAGTGTAGGATATTTTTATTCAAGACAATTTAAAAAGTTGATTATATTTTTTTTTAAGATTAACCCCTTCCCGATCACCCCACGTAGATTAACGGGCTGCAGAGCTGGTCCTTGTGCCTGGAGCCCGTTAATCAACGTGTGCTCCTAACAGAGCACCCAGGTGGTCCCCGCAGCCCGGCATCTCCCAGCGGTGATCCGAACATATTAACCCCTTAATTGCGGCAGTCAATAGCGACCACGGCATTTAAGTTGTTATAGCAATATTGGCACCCCGCTACGCGATTGCGGGGGCCGATTGTTGTGGGGGGCGATTACTATGGCAACCAGAAGCCTACAAAGGCTTCTGGTCTGCCATCTATTGAAGGCGATTACGTCCTGCCAGAGGCAGGACCTAATATGCCTCCTGCCAGTGTGAAACTGACATGTATAATACCCTGCAATACATAAGTATTGCAGGGTATTATAATAACGATCCAACAATTGGATCTTCAAGTCGCTAGTGGGACTAAAAAAAAAACAAAAAAGTTTAAAAAAATAAATGTACAAATGTAAAATGTCAAAATAGTAAAATTTAAAAATCACCCTTTTTCCCTTATAAAGTCCTTTATTATTAGAAAAAAATGAAAAAAATAAATAAACTATGAATAATTGGTATTGCCGCGTCCGTAACGGCCTGAACTATAAAAATATAATGTAATTTATCCCGCAAGGTGACCGCCATAATAAAATAAAAAAACGATACCGGAATCGCTATTTTTAGTCACTTCAGCTCCCAAATAATTGCATAAATAGGGATCAAAAAGTCGCATGTACCCAAAAATTGTACCAATAAAAACTACAGTTTGTTCCGCAAAAAACAAGCCCACACACAGCTTTCTTGATAGAAAAATAAAAAAGTTGTGGCTCTTAGAAAATGGCGACACAAAAACAAAATAATTTTTTTAAAACCGGGAATTTATCGTGCAAACACCATAAAACCTAAAAAACCTATATACATCTGGTATTGTCGTAATCGCATCGACCCGCAGAATATATTAAATATGCACAGTGAACGCCGTAAAAAAAAAAGAATAAAAACAATAGAAGTTTTGACGGCCTTATTACACTAAATTCAGCAAAATACCTATGGGATCAAAATGCTCACTATAGGGCTGTAGTTTCCCAAACGGGGGTCACTTCTGCGGGGTGTCCACTGTTTTGGTCCCTCAGGGGCTTTGCAAATGCGACATGACACCCGAAAACCAATTGAGTAAACTTGAGCTCCAAAAGCCAAATAGCGCTCCTTCCCTTCTGAGCTCTACCGTGTGTCCAAACAGCCGTTTATTACCACATATGGGGTATTGCCGTAATCAGGAGAAATTGCTTTCTCTTCTTTATTCCTTGTAAAAATTAATCATTTCTAAGTTTTATTGGAAGAAATTTAGATTTTCATTTTTACGGACTAATTCCACTAAATTCAGCAAAAAACCTGTGGGGTTAAAATGCTCACTATACCCCTTGATAAATTCCTTGAGGGGTGTAGTTTGCCAAATGGTGTCTTTTTGGGGGATTTCCACTGTTTTGGTACCACAAGACCTCTTCAAACCTGACATGGTGCCTAAAATATATTCTAATAAAATGGAGGCCCCAAAATCCTCTAGGTGCTCCTTTACTTCGGAGGCCGGTGCTTCAGTCCATTACCCCACTAGGGCCACATGTGGGATATTTCTAAAAATTGCAGAATCTGGGAAATAAATATTGAGTTGCGTTTCTCTGGTAAAACCTTTTGTGTTACAGAAAAAAATGGATCAAAATGGATTTTCCGACCAAAAAAATTAATTTGTAAATTTTGCTTTAATTCCTGTGACACACCTAAAGGGTTAAGAAACTTTCTAATTGCTGTATTGAATACTTTGAGGGGTGCAGTTTTTAAAATTGGATGACTTATGGGGGTTTCTAATATATAAGGCCCTCAAAGCCACTTCAGAACTGAACTGGTACCTATAAAAATAGGTTTTGGAAATTTTCTTGAAAATGTGCGAAATTGCTGCTAAAGTTCTAAGCCTTGTAACGTCCTAGAAAAATAAAAGGATGTGCAAAAGACGCTGCCAACATAAAGTAGACATATGGGGATGTTAATTATTAACTATTGTGTGTGGTATTACTATCTGTCTTACAAGCAGACACAGTTAAATTTAGAAAAATGCAAATTTTCCCTAAAGTTTGGTGATTTTCACAAATACTGAATTTATTGATCACATTTTTCCACTAACATACAGTACAATATGTCAAAAGAATTGTATTTGACACACTTTAGTAGTATTAAACGTAGATTTATTTCTTTTTTTCAGAATATGCCAGAGGCTACATGTGCAACGTTATATTGGCGCCAATAGAGAGTGTTGAGCCACCATATTCCATAGTAGCAGCGCCAGCATAATCGCCAAACCAGTCCCCAGTACGGCTCAGTGCCCGACGAAGCTCTTATGACCAAAACGTTGCACATGTAGCCTCTGGCATATACTGAAAAAAGAGATAAATCTATGTTTAATACTACTAAAGTGTGCCGAATACAATTCTTTTGAACTATAACTGGGTTGGGACCCTATTTCGAGCACCTGAGGAAAACTGGTGCTGTCTGAACAAAACCACATTAACAGTACAATATGTCACGAGAAAACAATCTCAGAATCGCTTGGATAGGTAAAAACATTTCCACGTTATTACCACATAAAGTGACACGTCAGATTTGAAAAAAATTGGCTGCGTCCACAAGGCCAAAATAGGCCTGAAGGGGTTAAAGCAATTAAAAAAATGTTGCAATGGTGGACCATGCCTATTATTACTAAATACATTTGATAGCTTCGACCATTATCAGAGTGCTTACATGGATTATTGATCTTGATGCCCAGAGATACTAATATGTATAAGAATAAGTTGCTCTGGCATCTAAATTGGTGAGTGTGTAGGAGCCCAACAGGGAAAAATGGTAATATAAGACTGGATTCACATGAGCATGTTTGGTCCGTAATGGACGGAACATATTTCGAGCGCAAGTCCAGGACCGGACACACTGCAGGGAGCCGGGCTCCTAGCATCCTAGTTATGTACGACGCTAGGAGTCCCTGCCTCGCTGCGGGACAACTGTCCCGTACTGTAATCATGCTTTCAGTACGGGAAAGTAGTTCCACGGTGACGCCGGGACACCAAGCGTCGTACATAACTATGACGATAGCCCGGCTCCCTGCAGTATGTTCAGTCCGGGACTTGCGGCCGAAATACGCTCCATCCTTTACAGACCGAACCTGCTCGTGTGAATCCAGCCTAAGGGCATGACCACACGTAGCGGAATTGCTCTGGAATTCCGCTGCGGACAGTCCGCAGTGGAAATCCGCAGCATACACGTTTTTCCATTGCCTTCCACAGCTTTGTGGTTGGGTTCGTTTACACGTTGCGACAATTCCGCTGCGTAGCATAGGCTGCGGAGCGGAATTTGGTGTCCGCAGCATACAATGGTTGTTGCGGACGTGTAGCGGACTTGTTGCGGACTGATTGCGGAATTTCTCCATTGACTTCAATGGAGAGTCAAAATTCCGCAATGAAGTCTGCAGATGTTATGTAGATGTTATGTGTGCTGCGGAGCGTATTGGTTTTACTAACATGACATTTCTTCATTCTGGCTGGACCTGTGTATTTCTAGGTCTACAGCCAGACTGAGGAAGTCAATGGGGCTCCCGTAATTACGGGTGACTATGTGTGTGCACCCGTAATTACGGGAGCGTTGCTAGGTGACGTCAGTAAATAGTCACTGTCCAGGGTGCTGAAAGAGTTAAGCGATCGTCAGTTACTGTTTCTGCACCCTGGACAGTGACTACCGATCACAATATACCTGTAAAAAAAATATAAGTTCATACTTACCGATAACTCCCTGCTTCTTCCTCCAGTCCAGCTTCCCAGGATGACGTTTCAGTCTAAGTGACGGCTGCTGCCAATCACAGGCTGCAGCGGTCACATGGACTGCCACGTCATCCAGGGAGGTCGGGCTGGATGCCGAAAGAGGGACGCGTCACCAAGACAACGGCCGGGTAAGTATGAAATTCTTTTACTTTCACTAGGGAAAGTGCTGTCCCTTCTCTCTATCCTGCACTGATAGAGAGAAGGGAAGTACACCTCAATACGCAATGGCCAGTCCGCATCAATTTAATGCCCATTTTAGGCAAAAGCCGCAACAGAATCTGCAACGCAGATTCTGTGCGGCATTGATGCGGACAGTTGCGGAAGAAATACGCCACGTCTGGGCATGCCCTAACACTAAGGGCTATCTATCTTAGTGGAGTTAAGGAGATACTATAAATAATATATTATGAAATAGCATGAACACTACCTTTGGCTGCAAGAGGGTTCTAATAATACCATTGCACTACTTTGAAGAATTTCCGTACTAGACTGTCGATTTTATGTCAGCCATTTTAATTGACAAACTACAGTCTATTTCCACTGGCAGATACACGGAGCAATGGCAGAGAATTTGAAATTCCCCACAGCCCTGCGGTCCAAAATCTTAAAAGGAGTCACCATACAGACCCTTTAGGAAGAGCATATATATAAAATGTTATTTCTAAATTTCATCAGTGTTGACCGACTCCGTTTGAGGGAGCAACTCTGGTAATAATAACAACACTTTGGCAAAATTATATTATTCATGACGTCCTAATATATTTTTCAAAATGGATCAAAAAGCCAAGCTTAACTCTGACCCTTAGTGTTATAAAGACTTTCCAGAAGCCTCATCCTTATTAAAATATATTGCCTGCTCATGAACTTGTAGCTCCTAGGTCCCAATGCAAAATCTTTAAGAGGTTCCCCCAATTACTGTGTGCCGTTAATAATATCCATGTTTTCTTATGTGGTATTGGGGCATGTGGACATCCTCAGGTACCGGGACCACCTGGCTGCCACTACTTGGGCCATTAAATAAATCGGTGACAATTCTTTATTATCTCTGGATGATTCTTATTTTATTAAGCAAAAATAACAAGTATCTGGTGGATTTAATATGTATCGAGACATTGTTATACATCAGGGTTATGTATCAGATCTGTCATTTATTGGCCTCTTGTTTACATGTTACTGCTTTTTTGGCTACCCGGTGCAGACTTGACTTCTGGAGAATGTAGTGTTTATTCATTATCTGACAATGAACATTTATGGTCAGGACAGGTGTCCAACTCTGGTCTGAGGAACTTAAACAGATCGGCCTCCCAGCTTCGAACCTATGCATATGTATGAGGCCCGTTCGCGTACAATAAGAAGGCACTGAATGTAAATGAATCAACTTGAAAATACAGCCACATATTCCCAATGTTCTACAGAGTCCAGAGGTGGAAAAGTAGCAAGGATAAATTGATTCCACTTGAAGATACCTGTCAGGTTTTATAAATGTCAGTTTCCTAGGACTGACATTTAAGAGTTTTAATAGATGAAAGTTCACATTTACACATGGGTTTAAGATTGTACATGAACCCTGTATATCACTGTCTATGTCGAAATTAGTTTTTATGTATTTTAGTTTATTATGTTTTAGAAAAAAATTCAATCTAAATATAAAAGCAAATATAAAAGAGTATCCGGCACACCAATATAGAAAAAAAGGTATTTTTTATTTTGTTTCTAATGCCAGTGGCAGAGTGCGACGTTTCGGTCTAGGTGACCTTCATCAGGCACTGAGCCGTGCTGGGCAACTGAATTGACGAGCGCTAGTGGTGCTGATAGCGGCTGGCCGCTGTATCATGGCGCCATGATACAGTGCCTGATGAAGGTCACCTAGACCGAAACGTCGCACTCTGCCACTGGCATTAGAAACAAAATAAAAAATACCTTTTTTTCTATATTGGTGTGCCGGATACTCTTTTATATTTATGTTTGGGTTGGGCCCCTATCCGTGCAAAACCTCACCCTTCCACGTATCTGGTGCTATCTGAACCTTTACACACATAAATATAAAAGCAGTCAGCCCAAAAGAGAATAAAAAAAATGTTTTGGTCAGTTGATATTTGACTTGTATAAGCATGGAGATGGTTTGGGTAATTTTTTTTCTTTTACTTTATTTCTGCTTTTATTTTATTTTTGCTTCTTTTACAAAATTTTACCCTCAAGATGTCATAAAAGTCTTGAATTGCTTAACAATTTTTTTCCACTATGTAGTTTTTTACTGTAAGGGCATGCCCAGACGTGGCGGAGTTCTTCCGCCACTGTCCGAATCAATGCCGCACAGAATCTGCGTTGGAGATTCTGTTGCGGCTTTGCCTAAAATGGGCATTAAATTGATGCGGACTAGCCGTTGCGTATTGAGGGGAAGAGGGCTTCCCTTCTCTCTATCACTCTCTATCAGTGCAGGATAGAGAGAAGAGACAGCCCTTTCCCTAGTAAAAGTAAAAAGAAATTCATACTTACCCGGCCGTTGTCTTGGTGACGCGTCCCTCTTTCGCCATCCAGCCCGACCTCCCTGTATGACGCGGCAGCCCATGTGACCGCTGCAGCCTGTGATTGGCTGCAGCCATCACTTGGACTGAAACGTCATCCCTGGAGGCCGGACTGGAGGAAGAAGCAGGGCGTTCTCGGTAAGTATGAACTTCTATTTTTTTTACAGGTTGATGTATATTGTGATCGGAAGTCACTATCCAGGGTGCAGAAACAGTTACTGCCGATCGCTTAACTCTTTCAGCACCCTGGACAGTGACTATTTACTGACGTCGCCTAGCAACACTCCCGTAATTACGGGTGCACACACGTAGTCACCCGTAATTACGGGAGCCCAATTGACTTCCTCAGTCTGGCTGTAGACCTAGAAATACATAGGTCCAGCCAGAATGAAGAAATGTCATGTTAGTAAAACCAATACGCTCCGCAGCACACATAACATCTGCGGACTTCATTGTGGAATTTTGACTTTCCATTGAAGTCAATGGAGAAATTCCGCAATGAGTCCGCAACAAGTCCGCTACACGTCCGCAACAACCATTGTATGCTGCGGACACCAAATTCCGCACCGCAGCCTATGCTACGCAGTGGAATTGTCCGCAACGTGTAAACGAACCCAACCACAAAGCTGTGGAAGGCAATGGAGAAACGTGTACGCTGCGGATTTCCGCTGCGGACTGTCCGCAGCGGAATTCCAGAGCAATTCCGCCACGTGTGGTCATGCCCTAAGGCCTAGTTCACATGGAAGAATTTGCAGTCAGAAAATACCTGCCTCAAAATTCCTTCAGGAATTCACTTCACTTTCCTGCTGCGAAAAATGCTTTGTCTGCCTCCCATTAAATTGAAAGAGGGGTCAGAGACAGAACCGCGGTAAGAAAGAGCATGCCACTTTTTTTCACTGCTAACGGCTAAAAGCCGCCGTGGAAAAAAATGCCTCCGTCTCCCATTGAAATCAATGGGAGTCAGCTTGACAGTTTTTGGCGCTGATTCCGACACGGTTTCTGCGTCAAAATCAGCGCCAAAAAACTCAGTGTGAACTGAGCCCAACTCAGATATCCATAGAAGCCTTCGTTGCAGGAGAAAACAGGACTGATCTATGTCCGCCAAGACCCAACAACCTTGATATGCAGGGGCTTCCTAGGTATCGTGATTGCATCTGCTCACATTCTATACACAGCATTAAGTGATGAGTGTGATAGAAAAGACTTGACACAAATGGCAATAAGCCGCTTTAGTGTTCTCTGGCTGCCTCCGACAGATAGGCACCAGTCCTGCTACTACTCAAGCCATATGTTTACAATAGCGCTGCTTTAAAGCCCAGGGCCACCGTATATTTACAGGCCAGTTTATTCTGCTGAGGCTCTCAATAACATAACCCTTGATACCATTGATGAGATTTTATGCAAGAATTCAGGTGAATTTGGTGTATATATTTTTATGTGTATCTTGTCCTTTTGGAGTTATTTCCGGCACTGCTGGATACTGTCTGATTATAATTTCAGAGTATTTCAATAAAAATGTTGTTTTAGTTTAGACCATTTATGTTCAGTGACCGTGTAGGTCAAGGATACTCGTACTGCATGTTGACAGATAAAAAAATACCAATAACAGTAAAGCTATGTGACTGGAAAACCATTGTTATTTTATCGTTCATTACATACAGGGTGATTCAAATAGGATGGTGCAAAATTATAGCCTTGGTATTCATAACTGAGATAACATAACACAAATTTATTAACATGAAAAGACACATTATCTATCCAAGTTTTATCTATACACTCAGTGACAGGGCAGATGTCTCGGCGGTAGTCCAGTTCTATCCAGACGCGTCCAGCATATCCTTGGATATGGACTCCACTGCTTCAGTAATGCGTTATCTCAGGTCTGGGGGGACAGATACACTGAGTCCTTGATGTAGCCCCACAAAAAGAGGTCGCAGGGTGTTAGATCTGGCGATCATGGAGGCCAGCGCAACAAAGGTGAATTGTTGGTTCCGGCGCGGCCAATCCAACGTTCCGGTGGCGTTTCATTCAGGTATCGAATTGCTTCACCCAACGTGAAATGCAGTTTCTATGTGGAGCGTTTCGCTGTACTGTAACAACGGTCCCCGTTCTTGCAAATTCCAAGCCGCAAAAATCTTTTTCTTGTTTTGATGTCGCCATCTTATGTCACCGTATGTAACCACATTTCAAATTTGGCTCCAGAAAGTAAAAGTTGTGCTGTGATTGGTTGGTATGGGCAACTAAGCCAGTTTTGCTTTTCAGTCACTGGCCATTTACCACTGATTTTATTTTAACTACAGGCCTTTACTTTTGCACCATCCTTTTTGAATCACCCTGTATGTAGCATTTTTGTGATGTTGTACCCTGCTAGGCGTTGTTTGCACCCTTGCTAAAGCCGATCATACACCGATTTTAGTTTTTCGTTAATGTATAGTATGCATATTTTATTTTTTTTTCACTTTTTTCCAAAATAAAGGGCTTAGGCCCCATGCACACGACCATATTTTTTCCCACCCGTAAATACGGTCCTTTGTCACATGTTTTTAACCCGTATTTAACCTGTATTTACGGACCCGTGCCCGTAAATACGGGTCCCTTGTCATCTGTATTCCACCCGTATTTACGGACCCCGTAAAAAAAGGGGGCTGAAAATGATGTCACAATCATGTTCAAACCCCTTAAAAGGGTCACATGATCGCTCAGACGCCATTTTCCCTTTATTCAAAAATTGAAATCCCCTGACGTCGCCTAGCAACTCTCCCGTAATTACGGGTGCACACACGTAGCCACCCATAATTACAAGAGCCCCATAGACTTCTATGGGACTGCCCGTGCCGTAATTACGGCCTGAAATAGGACATGTTTTATATTTTTCAACGGACGGGCACCTTCCCGTACGCAAACGGGAAGGTACCCGTGGACAATAGAAGTCGAAAAAGGCAACTCAATTCGGTGCAGATTTGCACTGCAGATTTCTGCAGATTTGCTGCGGAAATAATCCGGAGCAAATCTGACCCGCTTGCATGGTTAAAGAGGGACGAACGCTTATGGTTCAATGTGTGAAAGATCAATAGAAATAATAGCACAGAAATCATCTAAACATGGACAAACTCACCTTTATTCATGACATTCCTTTTTATCTCTCTCAACCTCCTGGCTCTTCCAGAAACATGGCTTCACCTGTCTGACACCTCTTCCCCTGCTGCTCTATCTTATGGTGGTTTACAGTTTTCCCAGACCTCAGAACAGGCAGCGTGTACGAGTAGCATACTTCTTTCCCCTTAACCTCTTCCCGCGCCATGACGTACTATTGCGTCGTGGTGGGGGAGGTGATGAACGCAGCAGGTGTCAGCTATGTTTTACAGCTGACACCCGGAACTAACGGCCAGGACCAGTGATCACGCTGTTCCTGCTTGTTTAACCCTTTAGATGCTGCGATCAAGCTCGATCGCAGCATCTAAGATGTTACAAACAGGTGGGTGCCCCCTTCTGACAGCTCATCACCGCCTCCGCAAAGTGATCGGGGAGCGCCAATTGTTGCCGTGGCAGCACAGGGGCCTATTGAAGGCCCCCAGGGCTGCCTTTCTTTATCTTCTGTTAAGCCGTGTTTCTGGCACGGCTTAACAGGAGCCTGTAAAAATGACAATATACTGCAATACATTAGTATTGCAGTGTATTGTACCATTATGTAAAAAAAATTTGAATACAGATTTTAGTAGTGTAAAAAATAATAGATTAAAAGTTAAACCCCCCCTTCCCATTTTTCCTCTGAAGTAATGTAAAAAATAAAAAAAAAATACAAAATTGGTATCACTGGGTCCATAAAAGTCCGAACTATGACACTATAGAATTATTTCATGCGCACGGTGAACACTGTAAAAATAAAAAAATATATAAAACGCCAGAATCGCTGTTTTTAAGTCACTTCATATCCCACAAAAAATTAAATAAAAACTGATCGAAAAGTCTCATGTAGCCCAAAATAATACCAGTAGAAACTACAGTTCACCCTGCAAAATATAAGCCCTCACACCGCTCCATCGATGGAAAAATAAAGAAGTTATGTCTCTCAGAATGTGGCGACAAAACCTAAATTTTATTTTTAACAATTCGTTTCTTCCTTGTAACAGTAGTAAAGCATAAAAAAAACAATATAAATTTGGTATCGTCTTAATCATATTGACTGGTAGAATAAAGCTAATATGCTATTTTTACCGTATGGTGAAAGCCGTAAAAACGAAATCCCACAAAAGATTGAGGCATCACTGTTTTTTTCCTATTCCAACAGAGAATTTTTTCCCAGTTTCCCAATACATTATATGGTACAATAAATGATACCGTAAAAACCTACAACTCGTTCCGCAAAAAACAAGCCCTCATATGCCTATATCGACGGAAAAATAAAATAGGTATGGCTTTTGGAATGTGGGGAGAAAAAAATGAAAACGAAAATTAGAAAAATGGCTGGGTCCTGAAGGGGTTAATGGACGTTCACATTGCCCACACTAAGGACTACATTTATGTAAATTTTTGCTCATTTATTACGCATTGATCCGCACATTTGGCGCCATGTCCTTTTTTGCTTTGTTTCTGTAACGGCAGGGGGTAAGGAGACGGACAAGTGAGCCCTAATCTACCCGCCACTCTGTCCCTGCCTACTTGCAACGACCCGCCCTAGGCGACGGGGTACAACTGGGCGGCGGTCCCTGCGCTCAGTAAGTGCACGACAAACACGACAAACATACAAGGAACACAAGCAAGGAAAAGGGGCCGTTGCCCACGGCAACACCGTGAGCAACCAGAGTGGTGAACGAGCCGAGTCAAGCCAGGAGTGTGCGAGGTACAAAACGAAAAGCAGAAGAGTAGTCGGTAAGCCAGGGTCGGTATGGAGCAGGATCAAAAATAGCAGGAGCTGTAGCTGGGCCAGGAACCACAAGGAAGGAAACCAAAGCAATAACAAGCACCGAGGGACAGGAAGTGCAGGCTTAAATAGACCGAGGGCGGGAGCTAGCTGAGTCTGGCCAGGTTACGATAGGCTCTCCCACTCCTAAGCCTGCCAGCCTGAATGGTGGAAGCAGGAGTCAGTCTCAGGGATGTATTCTCAGGTGCTGACTGATAAGTTCTGGGAGTTAACCCCGCAGTGCCTGGCAGATCCTTTACAGTACCCCCCCTTTTATGAGGGGCCACCGGACCCTTTCTAAGTGGACCTGGCTTACTGGGGAAACGCAGGTGGAACCTCCTGACCAATACCCCAGCGTGAACATCCCGGGCGGGTACCCAAGTCCTCTCCTCGGGCCCGTATCCTCTCCAATGGACCAGGTACTGGAGGGAGCCTTGGACCATCTTGCTGTCCACAATCCTGGCCACCTCGAATTCCACCCCCTCCGGGGTGAGGATGGGAACAGGAGGTCTCCTCGAGGGAGCCAAGGACGGGGAGCAGCGTTTGAGGAGGGAGGCATGAAACACGTTGTGTATCCGAAAAGACGGGGGTAACTCCAGCCGGAAGGAGACAGGATTGAGGACCTCAATGACCTTATACGGCCCAATAAACCGGGGAGCAAACTTCTTGGACGGAACCTTGAGACGCAAGTTCCTAGACGACAACCACACCAGATCCCCGACCATAAACAGGGGGTTAGCAGAACGTTTTTTATCAGCCTGAGTTTTTTGTACGCTCTGGGACACCTCTAGGTTTTTCTGAACCTGGGCCCAGACTGTGCACAGTTCCCGATGAACGACCTCTACCTCGGGATTGTTGGAACTACCAGGTGAAACGGAGGAGAACCGTGGATTAAACCCAAAATTACAAAAAAAAGGAGAGACCCCAGACGAGTTACTGACCCGGTTATTAAGGGAAAATTCGGCGAGGGGAATGAAAGAGACCCAATCAAATTGACAGTCAGAGACAAAACACCTTAAGTATTGTTCTAGGGACTGATTAGTCCTCTCCGTTTGGCCATTGGTTTCAGGATGGAAGGCAGAGGAGAAGGACAGATCAATCCCCAACTTCATACAGAAGGCTCTCCAAAACAATGAAACAAATTGTACCCCTCTGTCCGAAACAATATTGACAGGGACCCCATGGAGACGCAGGATGTGTTTGACAAACAAGGTAGCCAACGTTTTGGCGTTGGGTAGTTTCTTGAGGGGCACAAAGTGGCACATCTTACTGAAGCGGTCCACCACCACCCACACCACCGACTTGCCTTGGGATGGAGGCAAATCGGTGATAAAATCCATGGAGATATGTGTCCAAGGTCTCTGGGGAATGGGCAACGAACGCAGTAAGCCCGCTGGTCGGGACCTGGGAGTCTTGGACCTAGCACAAACCTCACAAGCGGCGACGTAGGCCTTAACGTCTTTAGGCAACCCAGGCCACCAATAATTTCTGGTAATGAGGTGTTTGGTACCCAGGATGCCTGGATGGCCAGATAGTGCGGAGTCATGATTTTCCCTAAGTACCCTTAGCCGGAATTGCAGAGGAACAAACAGCTTGTTCTCAGGAAGGTTCCCGGGAGCTGCACCTTGATCAGCAGCAATTTCAGAGACTAAATCAGAATCGATCGAGGAAATGATTATACCTGGAGGCAAAATACAAGCAGGATCTTCCTCCGAAGGAGGGCTGGCCATGAAGCTACGCGACAGTGCATCAGCCTTAATATTTTTAGACCCAGCCCTATAGGTAACCAAAAAATTGAATCTGGTAAAAAATAACGCCCATCGAGCTTGTCTCGGGTTTAGCCTCCGGGCAGATTCTAGGAACACCAGATTCTTGTGGTCGGTAAGGACCGTTACCTGGTGCCTAGCCCCCTCCAGGAAGTGGCGCCACTCTTCAAATGCCCATTTAATGGCTAAGAGTTCGCGGTTGCCAATATCATAGTTACTTTCAGTTGGCGAAAACTTCCTGGAGAAGTAGGCACAGGGGCGGAGATGGGTGAGGGACCTGGTACCCTGGGACAAGACAGCCCCCACTCCCACCTCAGATGCGTCAACTTCCACGATAAATGGCTCCATTTGGTTGGACTGAACCAGCACCGGGGCCGAGACAAAGCACTTCTTAAGGACCTCAAAAGCCTGGACAGCCTCAGGAGGCCAGTGGAGGAGGTCAGCACCTTTGCGAGTGAGGTCCGTAAGGGGCTTAGCGATGACCGAGAAGTTAGCAATAAATCTCCTGTAATAATTAGCAAATCCCAAAAAACACTGTAACGCCTTCAGGGAGGCAGGTTGGACCCATTCCGCCACAGCCTGAACCTTGGCGGGGTCCATGCGGAATTCATGAGGAGTGAGGATTTGACCCAAAAATGGAATCTCCTGTACCCCAAACACACATTTTTCGGTTTTGGCAAACAGTTTATTTTCCCGAAGGACCTGGAGCACCTTCCTGACATGCTCCACGTGGGAGGACCAGTCCTTGGAAAACACCAGTATGTCATCAAGGTACACTACCAGAAAAATCCCCAGGTAATTTCTCAAAATCTCATTTATGAAATTCTGGAAGACCGCAGGGGCATTACACAACCCAAATGGCATGACGAGGTATTCGAAATGGCCTTCGGGCGTGTTAAACGCAGTCTTCCACTCATCCCCCTCTTTGATGCGAATAAGGTTATACGCCCCCCGTAGATCCAATTTAGAAAACCATTGGGCCCCCTGAACCTGATTAAAGAGATCAGGAATCAAAGGAAGGGGATACTGGTTCCTTACCGTGACCTTATTCAGGCTACGGTAGTCAATGCATGGCCTAAGACCACCATCCTTCTTCCCCACGAAGAAGAAGCCAGCACCTACCGGAGAAGAAGAGGGACGAATGTAACCCTTGGCCAGGGATTCCTGGATATACACTCTCATAGCTTCACGTTCGGGACAAGAAAGATTAAATATCCTACCCTTAGGAAGCTTAGCTCCTGGTACCAATTCGATAGCGCAATCGTATTCTCTATGAGGAGGTAACACTTCGGAGGCCTCCCTAGAGAAAACATCAGCGAAGTCCTGAACAAACTCGGGTAGCGTATTCGCCTCCTTAGGGGGAGAAATAGAATTAACAGAAAAACATGACGTACAACATTCATTACCCCATTTGGTTAGCTCCCCAGTATTCCAGTCAAACGTAGGATTATGCAACTGCAACCAGGGAAGACCTAGCACCAAATCGTACGATAATCCCTGCATCAACAGTACAGAGCATTGCTCCAAATGCATGGAGCCAACAAGGAGTTCAAAAACAGGGGTATGCTGTGTAAAATAACCATTAGCAAGAGGAGTGGCGTCGATACCCACTACCGGGACAGGTTTAGGCAAATCAATAAGAGGCATAGCAAGGGACATAGCAAATTCCACAGACATGATATTAGTAGAGGACCCTGAATCCACAAAAGCACTGCCGGTAGCAGACCTACCACCAAAAGAGACCTGAAAGGGAAGCAAGATCTTAGTACGTTTCATATTTACGGGAAATACCTGTGCGCCCAAGTGACCTCCCCGATGATCACTTAGACGCGGAAGTTCTCTGGCTGCAACCTTACGCTTAGGACAGTTGTTCACTTGATGCTTGTCGTCCCCACAGTAGAAGCAGAGACCATTCTTCCTGCGGAATTCTCTACGTTGTTGGGGGGACACGGAGGCCCCGAGTTGCATAGGTATCTCTGAATCTTTCGGGGAGGAACGAAGCAACGGAGCTTCGGGAGGCATCATGGGGGAGTCGGAGGAGAAAACACATAAACGTTCACGTTGTCGTTCCCTGAGACGTCGGTCAAGTCGTATCGCTAAAGCCATAACCTGGTCTAGGGAGTCACAAGGGGGATAGCTAACTAGCAGGTCTTTCAGGGCATTCGACAGACCCAACCTAAACTGGCACCTTAAGGCAGGGTCATTCCACCGAGAAGCTACGCACCACTTCCGAAAGTCAGAGCAATACTCCTCAACAGGTCTCTTACCCTGACTTAAGGTCACCAGCTGACTCTCGGCAAAGGCAGTCCTGTCAGTCTCGTCATAAATAAGTCCGAGAGCAGAAAAGAAACAATCAACGGAGGAAAGTTCAGGGGCGTCAGGAGCCAAGGAGAAGGCCCACTCTTGGGGCCCTTCCTGGAGCCGGGACATAATTATACCCACCCGCTGGCTCTCAGAACCTGAGGAATGAGGCTTTAAATGAAAGTAAAGCCTACAACTCTCCCGAAAGGAGAGAAAAGTCCTCCGGTCCCCTGAGAACCGGTCGGGCAACTTGAGGTGGGGTTCAAGAGGTGCGGTGCGGGGAACTACCAGGGTAGCATCAGGCTGGTTGACCCTCTGAGCCAGGGCCTGGACCTGTAGGGAGAGACCCTGCATTTGCTGAGCCAGGGTCTCACGGGGATCCATAGTGGTGTCAGGGACCAGGGGTAGACTAGGTATAGGCTTGTTATTATGTAACGGCAGGGGGTAAGGAGACGGACAAGTGAGCCCTAATCTACCCGCCACTCTGTCCCTGCCTACTTGCAACGACCCGCCCTAGGCGACGGGGTACAACTGGGCGGCGGTCCCTGCGCTCAGTAAGTGCACGACAAACACGACAAACATACAAGGAACACAAGCAAGGAAAAGGGGCCGTTGCCCACGGCAACACCGTGAGCAACCAGAGTGGTGAACGAGCCGAGTCAAGCCAGGAGTGTGCGAGGTACAAAACGAAAAGCAGAAGAGTAGTCGGTAAGCCAGGGTCGGTATGGAGCAGGATCAAAAATAGCAGGAGCTGTAGCTGGGCCAGGAACCACAAGGAAGGAAACCAAAGCAATAACAAGCACCGAGGGACAGGAAGTGCAGGCTTAAAGAGGCTCTGTCACCAGATTTTGCAGCCCCTATCTGCTATTGCAGCAGATAGGCGCTGCAATGTAGATTACAGTAACGTTTTTATTTTTTAAAAACGAGCATTTTTGGCCAAGTTATGACCATTTTCGTATTTATGCAAATGAGGCTTGCAAAAGTACAACTGGGCGTGTTGAAAAGTAAAAGTACAACTGGGCGTGTATTATGTGCGTACATCGGGGCGTGTTTACTACTTTTACTAGCTGGGCGTTGTGTATAGAAGTGTCATCCATTTCTCTTCACAACGCCCAGCTTCTGGCAGTGCAGCCTGTGACGTCACTCACAGGTCCTGCATCGTGTCGGCACCAGAGGCTACAGATGATTCTGCAGCAGCATCGGCGTTTGCAGGTAAGTCGATGTAGCTACTTACCTGCAAATGCTGATGCTGCTGCAGAATCAAGTGTAGCCTCTGGTGCCGACACGATGCAGGACCTGTGAGTGACGTCACAGATCTGCACTGCCAGAAGCTGGGCGTTGTGAAGAGAAGTGGATGATACTTCTCTTCAGAAAGCCCAGCTAGTAAAAGTAGTAAACACGCCCCGATGTACGCACATAATACACGCCCACTTGGACTTTTACTTTTCAACACGCCCAGTTGTACTTTTGCAAGCCTAATTTGCATAAATACGAAAATGGTCATAACTTGGCCAAAAATGCTCGTTTTTTAAAAATAAAAACGTTACTGTAATCTACATTGCAGCGCCTATCTGCTGCAATAGCAGATAGGGGCTGCAAAATCTGGTGACAGAGCCTCTTTAAATAGACCGAGGGCGGGAGCTAGCTGAGTCTGGCCAGGTTACGATAGGCTCTCCCACTCCTAAGCCTGCCAGCCTGAATGGTGGAAGCAGGAGTCAGTCTCAGGGATGTATTCTCAGGTGCTGACTGATAAGTTCTGGGAGTTAACCCCGCAGTGCCTGGCAGATCCTTTACAGTTTCAGTACACTAAGGACTTGTCCACAAGTAACAGAAATGCTGCTTATTTTTTGTCCAAAATTGCAGATGGATAATACGCAGCGGAATAAAGTAGCAGCAAAGTGGGTGTGATTTAACAAATGTCTTCCACACGCTGCGGAAATATTAAGTCCAGAAATTTACCCGCAGTAAAAAATGCATGAAATGGTGCGGATTTTCCGCAGCGGATTGTCTGCGGAAAAGTGCCCTGGATGGACCTCCCGACAAGACAACGGCAACCTTGGGACATGCCTCAGACTCGTTTTTTTTGCGGTGCTCTGTGTGTGTGGAAGGTCTCAGGAGAAAATCGCACAAGTTAGCACATTTTCTCTATTACAAATTCATGTTCAAAACTTACAACTCTGCCCTTCACCGCGCCAAACAAGCCTATTTCACGTCTCTCATCTCCACACTATGTAATAATCCAAAACAACTATTTGATACTTTTACCTCCCTCCTTAGTCCTAAAATGCAGACGCCTCTTACATATATCAGTTCTGAAGACCTGGCCACTTATTTCTAAGTTAAAATTGACAACATCCGGCATGATATTATCTCCCAGTCCCCAAGTAGTATTGATCTCTGTCCCTCCAACACTTCCTCTTGTTCACTCTCAGCATTTGACCCAATAACAGTAGAAGTCATCTCCTTTCTTTTTCTCGTCCTACTACCTGCATTAGTGATCCTATTCCCTTGCACCTCGTCCAGTTTCTCTCCCTGGCTGTCACTAGTCACCTAACTAAAAAATGTAATTTCTCTCTTCTGGAATCTTTCCCTCCTCCTTTAAGCATGCTGTTAAGGTATGTTCAAACGGTGTGTTTTCAGGCGCATTTCAGGGCGTAAACGCCTCAAAATATGCAAGGAAAAACGCTAACTAAGAGGCTAGAAACATCTGCCCATCGAATTCAATGGGAAAAACTGCATTTCGTTCAGACACGATATTTTCTACGGCGCCGTTTTAAAAAAAAAGCACGTAAAAAAACACCCTGTAAAAAGATGTCACTTCTTGGGCCATTTTACAGCTATTTTTAATTGTGTTAATAGAAAAACAGCTCCAAAAACGTACAAAATTACAAACAGTATATACCAGGAACATATTATTAAGTATTTTTTTGTCAGCACAAGGACTTTGTAAACAAAAAAAACCACAGATTTACAATGAGTGATTTGTGATTGTGTTGTATGTTGCATCTATGTGCTTTGAAGGTCATATTTCCCGCATGAGGTCTTCATTGCTTTTCATTCTTCTGAGCCGGATAATAAAACTACTAATTATTCCTGAATAATAACTCCAAAGATTTACAAAATACTTCTGTAAATTGAAATTTAAAGCCCATGACGGCTATGGAGGTTAAAGGCCTTCATATAAAGTACAGGGACAAACCACATCAACTCCCACACATTTTTATGTGTAGAAATGGAGAGGTGTTAAGTGAGTGATGATTTATGTGAGTAGGTATGCTATATAAAGATATGCAAGGGGAAACAAGTGAACAAGTCATTTACTTGTATGTGAATAATTCAGTCCGGAAAGCAATGAATTGGACATGGAACTTAATGAATGGTTTTATGATGGGAAGTTTATTTTCTCAGGATTTTAGAAGTGAACCCTAAGTTTGATGGGGTTTTCTAATTGGGGGCTAAGTTGGTGATTTTAGCAAACTGCTGTCATTCTTCTTTGCGTAAAGGGGTGGTCTGCCTTCAACCAATTGATTCCAAACAACTTGTGCTGGTGGACCATTGTGATACTTATTGAAAACAATAGTAATCCACAGGGCCACCATTTGAACTATCTGCGCTTCATACAAAAGGTAAGGAACGCTGGGCTACCTCCTATGTCTCCCATCCTTTATTTGGTAAGCCATTATTATTATAAGGTGGGCAAATGAGGGAGCATGTTTTGGGAAGGGGGTTCACTTGAACTTATGAAGCATAAAGATTGTGTTATCCTACTTCCAAAGCACAGTTGTAAAATATGTAGGCTTCTTTAGGAGGAATGGCAGAAGGATTAACATCATCTTGAAGCACCTTTTTAGATCCACACCATACATTTGGTAGGTCTATTGGGAGAGGGACAGAAGACTAAGGCCACATGTTTTATTTATTAGGCTTCTTCATTTAGTATAAGTAAGACAATGTAAGCCTCATGCAGTGACTAATGAGTATCAGAGGGCAGCTGATGGGTAAGAGTGGGCCCTTTTTTCTTAAAACTCATTACAGTAACACCTGTACTGCTCAGATGGCAGCCCTGGTTTTCCATGGAAAAATAATTCATAGTAGTCAAGGCGGAAAGATCCTCATGATCAGCTTTTGATGGGGCTATCTGTAATTTAAATGGTCTTTTCTACTCATCGTAGTGATACTCACTAAATGTAATTGATATCTATTGATCTAACTGGGTGCTCTGTCATTCTTAGTCGTCCCATTAGGAAGAACCACTTGATTAGCTTTTGCCTGGGAAACTACAATGTGAAACTTGGCGGCTCACACTAGATAAATTCTTTAATCTTGTTTATGTCCAAGGTACATTTTACAGGTACGCTGGAAGTCTGATTTACAATTTTTTTCTATATTATTTCATGGAGAGCTTAGAAAGTACATACACTGTCCTTATGGTCCTGAATATTTAGTTGCAGGGAAATGTTTAGCTGTAATTATATTTCTTTCCTTTAGGGGAAAATATGATATGAAACAATATAAAGAGAAATACATAAACATTTGGATTAGTTACTCACTTTTGAAATATAATATTCAAGTGATATACAAATAAAAATAATAATAATAATAATAATAATAATAATAATAATAATAATAATAATAATAATAATAATAATAATAATAACAGCAGCAATAATTCCAGTTAGTTATAAAAAGCAATGGCTATGATACCGTTAACTTTGAAGATGAAATTGAAGACATAGTAGAGGTAGCTTTTATCTACTCAGGTCAGTTAATGACAAAATAGGATCCAGCATTCAAGAAATGTGCTGTCAATATTGAAGGCCAAGTGAGTATAATGACTTCTGTAGCCTTTTCTTGGTCAGAAATTCTTTTACATTCTTGACTAATCATTTTGATCTTAGGACATTTAACCGAGCTAAAGAACTAGACTAAAGGAAATATGTTGCCAAAACAGACTCCTATAAATTAGGGGATCGCTAACTGTTTCCTCTCTTCGCAAAATAAATATTATTTTTTATTATTCTGTATCCATATAAAAAACATTCTGACATAATCCAGCTTTCATATTGGCCACTAAAGCAAAACAATACACTGATGATTTCTGTAGTATACTTGTCAGCTTCGCTTTATAGACTTGGACACCATTTGCAGAGTCATCTCGTTACCAATAGAGGGTAGGTGATTTATTGACAGCGCTAATGCACTGCTGAAGGACTAGATAAAGTAGGATACTAACGCTATACACTATAAACACAGATAAGGCTCTGTATGCAGCTCCTCTGCCTTACCCTTGTCTGGGAAAGAGACTGTACTCCATGTTTTTCTTCATTGCAGCTGCCATAAAGCACATACATCGTGCAACACTGTCTATACAGATAATACAAGAAGAAAGTGTGTATCTCCAATATGGTCATCTCAACGGGCCGTTCTAACTGCTGTAGTAATATTGCAGCAGTTGTTTTACATTGTCGCCATTCGTATGAATTGCCTTCCATGGAATACATGGGTGGGCTTGCTAGAGCGAAAGGTGTTCCTTGCTGTTGTTAGTAGAGGGGGTGTCCCAAGCAGGGAAACCCCCACTATTTTGTCAAAATGCCCTAATTGGAAACAAATGGAATAGGATTGTATTGCATTTTCATAGGAGAGAGAGAGGCATAGACTGGCAGGGGCTATGTATTTCTCTGCTGAAGATTTTCTTAAAACAGTACAGATGACTGTGCTATTTACAGTAGTCTTATATAGGCCTAAATCGAATGCATCCAGACTACTAGGCTAATAAGGTACCTGTTACATTTTTATTGCGGAATTGTAAATGTCAATCTTTCTCATAAAAAGTGAGATAAACTTGAACAAATTGAGATTTTACTGGACATGCTGACATTTGCCCAATCTTAATAAGGCCCAGTGAGATTTTGTTGCATACATATCCAGTATTGACATTAGAATTGGTATCCTCGGGTGAAAAAATATATATTTGTTTATCTTCCAATAAAAAATCTGAAGATATTACCTTAAAAACGATTCTGGTACAAATTCCAATTTTGTCATTGCTTACGTTCCACCATTATACCTCTATAAACGCTTATGTTTTTCAGATACTGTCATTGTGATGTATGAAGCCTTGCTGAGGCACAAAATGCTGGAGAGGTTTAACTCGAGGCCTTGGATAAATGAACAAAATGTATGTAATATAGATGTGCAGCTCTTATCAGATCTGATCAAAACACATACTGCATTAAATATTATACTGTATATAGGGAGATTTCCTAATGCTGTTAAAAAAAAACGGGACAAATGTATTATTCTGCAGGCTGTGTAAAAAAAACAAAGCAAATAAATTGTTATTTGGAAAACACTAAATCTTAGGCTACTGTACACTCACACTGGGCAACTTGAAGAATTGGTCTATTCTAGATAACTCCTTGGCAAATGCCCTTTTAAGGCACATTGAACTAATAGTCCTTCAGGTCTGGACCCTCATCTATTTATTATCTAGAGTAGTGGTCACCAACCTGTGGCTCTCCAGCTTTCGTAAAACTACAACTCCCACCATAGGATGTCAGGGTATGCTAGGGTTGTAGTTTCATCACAGCTGAGTGCCACAGGTTGGAGAACACTGATTTAAAGCAAAGAACACAACAGTGTGGATTTTACTCAGAAGAATTTCTCAGTATCCGGTGAAAACAATGGATTCCATAGATGTCCATTGGTTTTAATGGGAGGTCTATAATGTGGCATTGCAGGGAAACAAACACACAACGGCTTCCCAGCAGATAATAGCTGGTTGCTGGGGTGCTCAGGTGAAAAGATAAAATGATGTTGTCAAAACCATGAACCTCTATATGCAACATATAGTTCACACCTACTGTAGGTATCGAATTTTCTGTTGCAGAATGCACAAACAATTATGCAACGAAATATAATGCAACACAGGATAATGGGGTTTAACAGATCCTATTCACAAGCAGTGTAAAAACATCTGCAGCACATTTTAAGCATGCCCTACACTACCGTTCAAAAGTTTGGGGTCACCCAGACAATTTTGTTTTTTCCATGAAAACTCACACTTATATTTATCAAATGAGTTGCAAAATGACTAGAAAATATAGTCAAGACATTGACAAGGTTAGAAATAATGATTTTTATTTGAAATAATAATTTTCTCCTTCAAACTTTGCTTTCGTCAAAGAATGCTCCATTTGCAGCAATTACAGCATTGCAGACCTTTGGCATTTTAGCTGTTAATTTGCTGAGGTAATTGGGAGAAATTTCACCCCATGCTTCCAGAAGCCCCTCCCACAAGTTGGGTTGGCTTGATGGCCACTTCTTGCGTACCATACGGTCAAGCTGCTCCCACAACAGCTCTATGGGGTTGAGATCTGGTGACTGCGCTGGCCACTCCATTACAGATAGGATACCAGCTGCCTGCTTCTTCCCTAAATAGTTCTTGCATAATTTGGACGTGATCCAGATTCTCCTGTTGTAGGATGAAATTGGCTCCAATCAAGCGCTGTCCACAGGGTATGGCATGGCGTTGCAAAATGGAGTGATAGCCTTCCTTATTCAAAATCCCTTTTACCTTGTAAAAATCTCCCACTTTACCAGCACCAAAGCAACCCCAGACCATCACATTACCTCCACCATGCTTGACAGATGGCGTCAGGCACTCTTCCAGCATCTTTTCAGTTGTTCTGCGTCTCACAAATGTTCTTCTGTGTGATCCAAACACCTCAAACTTCGATTCGTCTGTCCATAACACTTTTTTCCAATCTTCCTCTGTCCAATGTCTGTGTGCTTTTGCCCATATTAATCTTTTCCTTTTATTAGCCAGTCTCAGTTATGGCTTTTTCTTTGCCACTCTGCCCTGAAGGCCAGCATCCCGGAGTCGCCTCTTCACTGTAGACGTTGACACTGGCGTTTTGCGGGTACTATTTAATGAAGCTGCCAGTTGAGGACCTGTGAGGCGTCTATTTCTTAAACTAGAGACTCTAATGTACTTGTCTTGTTGCTCAGTTGTGCAGCGGGGCCTCCCACTTCTCTTTCCACTCTGGTTAGAGCCTGTTTGTGCTGTCCTCTGAAGGGAGTAGTACACACCGTTGTAGGAAATCTTCAGTTTCTTGGCAATTTCTCGCATGGAATAGCCTTCATTTCTAAGAACAAGAATAGACTGTCGTTTCACATGAAAGCTCTCCTTTTCTAGCCATTTGGAGAGTTTAATCGAACCCACAAATGTAATGCTCCAGATTCTCAACTAGCTCAAAGGAAGGTCAGTTTTATAGCTCCTCTAAACAGCAAAACTGTTTACAGCGGTGCTAACATAATTGCACAAGGGTTTTCAAGTGTTTTCTAATCATCCATTAGCCTTCTAACACAGTTAGCAAACACAATGTACCATTAGAACACTGGAGTGATGGTACCTGGAAATGGACCTCTATACACCTATGTAGATATTGCATTAAAAACCAGACGTTTGTAGCTAGAATAGTCATTTAGCACATTAACAATGTATAGAGTGTATTTCTGATTAATTTAATGTTATCTTCATTGAAAAAAACTGTGCTTTTCTTGCAAAAATAAGGAAATTTCTAAGTGACCCTAAACTTAAACGGTAGTGTATCTGTCATGGAATTTTGCAGAGGATTTCACCCTTTACAATGCATTGAAATCTGTGCAAAGTTTCTATGAGAGTGAAACAAAAGCACAAAAATACACACAAACACCAATTTAATTTTAAAAACACAAAGCATGTGCTGATTGGTCGGGAAAACCTGTCAAACTAAATAAGCCAAAAAGTAACAGTATGTTCTGTAAATGATGCTGATATCTTTGTTGAACCCACACGGCATATGGACCCACATTTCATCATAGCACAAGGGTCTTTAACAATGTTCTTTCCTTCGTAGTCGTCATACTGCTATATACCCTCCATTTTATGCCCCAGCCTCCCTTTTAAAACAACTTGGTGGGTTTACTAACCAATAACACCCTCAAGGTCAACACCTGTTAGTTACCACATAACCAGGATTTCCCTCTTAGAGAAGCTCAATTCTAGTGACAACCATGTCACCCGGTTGACCACTTTTTAAAAGTACAATACCATACTGGACAATTTTGGCCCTATGCTGTGACCAAAAATTTGTAGAAAGAACAAAAAGTCTCTCAGCCCAAAGGTTTCACAGACACCTACACCCCCATAAAATCTACCATTAAAAACCTAAGTCGAGGCAGCTCCTCCTCAGTTCACAGTCACACCTCCTCCAGCTTACTGACTTGCTGCTCCAGGGCTAAACTCCTGAGCTGTTTCTAAATTCAGCTGTATGAATACCCTACAACCCACCAAATAGTCACTCAAAGTTACTTGTATATTTAACGTGTTCTATAATGTTAAAACAGAGATTGATTTTAAGCAACAGGAGGATCACTTGAAGAACTATTTCTGTTATATAGATTTATACATTGTAAGTTACTTGTATAATTCATGTGCAGCAAGACAGAAGCCTCACTAAATTAAACAAGAATTGAGTGTCCCATGCTGGGTGTTCTGCAGTTACTCTGCCCACGCCTTTATAGTGCAATAAGGCACAGCTAGGATTAAAAGATGTGATGTGACACTAAAACCAACCCAACTGTCTCTATACGAATTTATAAAAGGATCATACAACTTTTCTATCAGCTCTTTTATTTTCACATATTCTTAGTGGTTATAAGAAAGATTCAACACACAAATCACATAAAAAATGTAATCTAAAGAACATCCATCTTGTTAATTTCTTTTGTTTCTAGTGAAAGAGCACAGAAGCATGTAGTGACCAGGAAAATCAAAGATTTATTGACACGGTCTGTGGGTATGTGGACCCACAAGGCTGCACCACCATAGCGGGGAGGCAGCTGGCCAAACAACAGAGCACCCAAGCAATACAAAGTCCAGCACAAGGGTACCTTAATAGTCCAGACAGTGGCAGAGGCTTTAGCACGGATGGAGGTGGGTGCAGCAGGATGCGCCAGATGTGGCGGACGAAAACAGGTGCAGTAGGTTGCGCCAGACGTGGCGGACGACAACAGGAGCAGCAGGACATGACTCCAATCACTAACAGGCTCAGGAACAATAACACAGCACGAGATACAGGTAGCAGGGCATGGGAACACTGGGAAAAGAGTAAACACTAAGAGACCATTTTCAAAGACTAACATGGGAATTACTAACAATGCTCAGGCAAGGATCAGAAGGGCATGGCCCCTTTTATAGTCCAGGGTGAACTGGGAATAATTAATTATTTATTAACATATGCGCGCTGGCCCTTTAAGGCCGGGAACCAGCAAGCACACCCTCTAGTGAGCACTACGGGACAGAGGGGACGCATGTTCCGGCGTCTCCGGGCAGGAAGACACTTTCAGGAAGAGGAAGATCTGCGGGAGGCAGGTAAGTGGAGGTCGTGATCTGTGATCGCGGCCGTAACACTTATGTCTATTGTTCATGCATTAACCCTTTCCCGCCGCAGCCATTTTTCGATTTTCACTTGTTTTTTTCCCCACCTTCCAAAAGCCATAACTTTTTTTATTTATCCATCAATATAGCCGCATGAGGGCTTGTTTTTTGTGGGACAATTTTTACATTTTCACGGCACCATTTATTGTACCATATAATGTAGTGGGAGACTGGAAAAAAATTCTTAGGAATATGAAAAAACGGTGATTCCTCAATCTTTCGGTTTTACGGCGTTCACCATGTGGTAAAAACAGCATGTTAACTTTATTCCGCGGGTCAATACAATTACGGCAATACCAAATTTATAGAGTTTCTTTTATGTTTTACTACTTTTTCAAGTAAAAATAAAAGTTTAGTTTTGTCGCCATATTCTGAGAGCCATAACTTTTTCTTTCCATCTACTGTATTTAACTATTGTTACTAGTCCCCCTAGAGAACTTGAAGCAGCGATCATTGGATCACTTGCATGATGTATTGCAGTTTATCATTATACTGACAGTCTCCTGTAAAGCCCTGGGGGGAGCGTTGAAACATTACAGGGGGCCGCCCCCTGCTTCTGACAACTTAGATGCCACGGTCACTATTGACCATGGCATCTGAGTGGTTAATCGAGCGGATCCCACTCGTTACATTGAAGTTCTATGGAGCGGGCTCAGCCACACACCCATACAATATTGACGTAATTAAAGTTCCTCTCCACCAACCAGTGACACCATTACATACAAGTGTACACCAAGGCTAGGGCTTTTGATATCACAACAATTGCACAACCTCAGTTTTTCCATATAGGGGGCAATTTGACCCTGTTTGAATTCTTGTTCTTGTTGCATGACTTTTCCTCATGAACCCTACACTTCCATGCCAGCCAGAGATTTGATTTACTCGTTACTCACATCGTGCTAATGGCAATCATACCGAAATATGTAACTGTCTCTGGCTGTTGACACATCACATTGTGCTAGTAAGTAAATACTGTAGCTGCGCCTGCTACTCATGACTGCACTGTGTCTGAGGCAGGTATGGGGCACTGTGGCTGGCACTGTTAAAGCTGCCCTCTGGCTGGCACTTTTAGAGAGGCTAGCTGGCAAGCACTGTCATGGGGGAACTGACACTGACAATCTTTTGGTGACACTTTGACTTTTAAGGTGCACTGTGTTTAGAAGTGTCATGATGGAAAGTGTCTATCTGTGTATTTATCTGTATTATGTATTTATTTGTATTATGTGTCTAATTTGTGTATTATGAGAGTCATGGGGGCTTTCTGGGGAAACTGAGGTTGGCACTTATCAAGGCATTATGGCTGACATACTTTTGGTGGCAAATTTTCCAGGTTATGCTTGTGCGCTAAAATAGACTATCTCACCCCTTTTTTCTAGGACACTTGCTGTTTACTAGTTGGAGTAGGATGCGATGCACGAGCATCTATCTTGCTTTACTCCACAGAGTGAAATCTATGGCAGTTATGAGCTGACATACATTTTCACTATAATTTACGCCAGTTTTCTGGCGTAAATTATATTAAATCTGTCAGGCCGCTGTAACCCTGCTTCCTTTTGGGGAGCCGCACCCTTTTTCTCAAAAGTGGCGTAAAAAAGCAGAAATTCACCATTCGCATTGCAAAAGATGACTTTTGGGCACTTTTGCAACTTTTCTACGCCTGAAGACGGATGTTAAAAGGTCATGTCTTAAATCCATGTAAAGTCTCATGAACGTGACATAGAGCGTGTACAGTGACACATGGAGTCCTGTACGGATAATGCTACATCAGGTGCCTTATTATGCTATTCTCCCCATGTAGCATGCAAAGTAAAACTCCTTTAAAGGGGTTATCCAGTCCCTAAAAATCGATGGCCTATCCTCGGGATAGGCCATCTATATCTGATTTATCGGGCTCCAACTCCCAGGACCATTGTCGATCAACAGTTTTGAATGGGCCACTTCGATCATACAAGCCCTGCTTCCCCTTCATTTCTTGTCTACTGAAGTGAATGGGAGAAGGCTGTAATACTGTGAACCGCCACTACAAGTGTGTCGCCGATTCACAGTACGCACAGATAGGAATGAAGGGTAAGCAGCTCTTGTACGAGCACCACAGTATCTTCAAAGCAGCTGATCCGCGGGGGTGCCGAGAGTCAGACCCGGACTGATCAGTTATGATGGCCTGTCGTGAGAATAGACCATCAATTTTTATGGACTGGACAAACCCTTTAATACGGCATACTATGGAGCATGCCAGGATTTTTATTCTGTCAGCCCTACTGCTGCCCTGTACAAACAGAGCTGTAATACGGTCGTGTAAATAAGGCTTAAATAAAATATAATGTTCGTGTGGTAATGTGTTAAAAAAAACAGCCATTAATCTTCAGCAAGTGATTTAGAAAAATAAAAATTGTCACATAAATATGAAATTTGTGACACTTATTTTAATAAAAACCTGAAAAGTGGTATTTTTGGATATGTACTTTAAATTGAACATGTCAGCATCATGTGTGGGAAAGATGTTTGCCAATGCTTAAGGTATTAATATAATGACCAATTCAGCAGGTGATGTTTCTTGATGGAACGATGCAACATTTTGCCACCATCCATTCACAAAAAACTGATTACATTTCTATAAATTATGATATTGACACTGTATCTAGTTTTTTCGTGATATCTACTATTATACAGTAGTAAAAGGGGTTGTATGACATTAGAAAAGTATGGTTGCTATTTTCCAGAAACAGCACCTCTCTTAAACATAGTCTGTGTTTGGTATTGCAACTCAGCCTCATTCACTTGACTGGTAGATTTGAGCCTCAAAAGCCAATAGCATTACAAATGCAGCTCTGGATAACTATGGAAGTTTGAAGTGGATCTGCTGCCTCTCCGCGCCTCCTCCTGCCCCCTCTCAGCAGTGACTGATAGCTTCCATGTATACATGTAAATACACCGCAACTCATAAGTCAAAGGTGTAGGCAACAGAAGCTGGTTGGGGGGGGGGGGGGGCTCCCCTCATCAATTCAGTGGACTCATAACTATGAGTCCATTGTATTCCTAGTTAGGCTCTATTAGCCAATTAGCACAATATTGTTTTGTGCCGTTTAGGCTAATAGTGCAGCACATCTGTCCCCATACTGTGGTGTCCTTAAAAATGACAGCAAAGTAAGATAAAAATTCTACTCTAAATAAATGTAAATGAAGACTCGTATAAGTAAAGCAAAGTATTTGCATAATTAATTGTGTATTGTATAAAGTTTATGTGCAAATTGTATTTTATTATTTAGTGCTTCATATACAGAAGTGTGCAAAGGGAGCTCAATCTGCTATAAAATAGACTCGCCCTATTTGTATGGGCATGCTTTAGGCCTCCCTTAGTCAGGTAACAGAAACAATCAAAAGGCAGCTTAAGAAACCATGCAGCAAGAAAATGTAGTTACAAGTGGTATAGCAACTTACTGGTTAGCAGAGCTGACTTGCAAAATTGGGTTTGTTCTTATGAGTGGAAGTCAAAAAGTAAAGTATCCCTGCAATTATCTTTTTATTTTATAAAGTTTTCTCAACTTCTGTAAACACATATCTAGTGTCATTTTTTTAAAATCATAATTACCTCATCAACGCTCCAAGAGTTTCATGTACAAAAACAGAATGCCCATGAACAGAAAATCTAACCCCAAATTTCAGTTTCTTAAAAGCTTCCTACTATGCATTGCCAGTTTCAGAGAAACATGTCAACCTGCCCACAAAACAGCTCCAATGTCCTAAAAATGATAAGCTGCCATCAGTAAATTTAAGTCACCATTTCAGCCCATGTCGCATTGTCAGGACCATATACAACTGTAAGTTCTCCGTAATCTCGCGAGATTTCGTTTCCGGTGCTGGAAATCTCAAAGAAAAGAGTCAGACATGTCAGGATTCTGAATAAACATGATGTCCAGGCTGGATGGTCATGTGTATTCATTATCAGGACACTTGATTAACGTTAATCAAGCAGAATCGCTGTGTATGTGGCTGCAGATCATGTTCTAGTAAGAACGCGATTCTGCTGTATAAATGAATGGAGAGGAGTGCATGATGCCGATTGGTCAGCGTCATACACTCCTCTGTACAACGCCCACTTGGTCGAAAGTAAAAATGCGCCCACTTGGGCATTAAGCAACTCATTAGCATAAACCAAAATCGCTCCTAACGTTGTGAAAATAGATCGTTTTTTTTAAATAAAAAATACTGCTGTCACCTACATTATAGCGCTGATCTCCTTATGTAGGAGATAGGACACTTATAATGTGGTGACAGAGTCTCTTTAAAGAGAACCTGTTACTGGGTCATGTAAGTTGATCTGTTTGATTGAGCTGAATAGTGCTGTCTCCCTGGTTCCAGAGTAATGGCCCACTGTTGTGTTGGCTCCCTCTCTGCTAATTTGCTTTAGTTAGCCAAAAGGGTGGAGCTCGCTTCCCTACCTCTGATTCTGACCATTCAGCATGAGGCAGCTTGAGAGTAGTTCATGCCCTGTTGGCTAACTACTGCAAATTAGCTTAGAGGGAGCCAGCACAACAGTGGGTCATATCTCTGGAGCAAAGAGGGGGTTCATGGGTCATATCTCTTGAGCAGAGAGGTGGTTCAGGAAAATAAAAAAAACAGTGCTGGGATCAGGGAGGCAGCGCTATTCATGCCAGCAACCCAGTTTAACTTATATGACCTAGTGACAGGTCCTCTTTAAAGGGAAATTACCACAGCTGTGTATATCACTAATGAGATGGTGGAAGATGTAAGAACCTCTTCAGCTGTTTCTCTGGTTCCTCTGATTGTTACCAACATCCGGTCCACTTACCTGCAGCTGAATGATTCTTTCTGAAGCCACATTTCTTAGGCACCAAAAAAAGCTGAGACTTAGAATAAGACCCTCTCATGGCCATTGAAAAAGATATATCAATGGTCATTAAAGGGGTTACTCCCAGATATATGTCTAGACAATGTCATTGTTTGACGGACCCCAACAATATTGAGGATAAAGCAGCCGCAGTAGGGGCGGACACAGATAGCAGATGGCCCCTGTGCAAGAATGTCTTATCATAGAGCACACCTTATGTTGCTCAAACAATCCATAAGCAATTAGGACTCATGACATTTATAAGCTCAGTCCCTTATATGCAACATAATCGAGAGTGGAAAGCTGTTTTTAGGTAGCGGTGGACTCCCTGCGAAGACAGGTTGCACATATAATATGTCCACCCATGCTTAGCAGATTTTTAACTACCAGTGTGGCCCCTTCATTTTAAGGATTAGTGAGGGACCCAGAGGTCGCACCCTTAACAATCAGATGATAACGGTATATTCTAGTATATGACATTACAGCAGCGGCGGAGATACTATTGGTGCAATCTGTGCAGCTGCACATGGGCCCAGTAGGTAAAGGGGCGCATTGTCACCTTATAGAAACCTTCTTATCTCTAATAGATTTCATGTAAATGCCTGAGGAAATGAATTTTATGGCTGTCAATTACTGATGGATTGTTAGAGAGACATAAGGTGGTGATCTATAAGATCACCATAACATATTACAGATCAGGGGGCACATATACTGTTCTTGCACAGGGGCCCTGTCAGTGTCCGCCACTGCATTACAGTTACGGAAAAAAAACCTTTAATGGTCCAAAGTTGCTAATCACATAAAATACATGAATTGGATTAGAAAAACGCAAACCTGCAGAGCAATGCAAGAGTTAAATACAAGCATAACGTTCAGTAGAAAAAACAGAGGGATCCAGCGATTCGTGGTATAACAAGGAAACACTCGGTTTCCACTATATTGGAAATGAGCAAACAAAAGTATTGAAAGAAACACTAGGAGAGAAAACAAGGTGGTGGTATGTGGCAAATAATTTAGCCTACGCGTTTCAAGCACTGGCTGTGCTCTTAATCATGGCTAGGTCAAGTCTTGACCTAGCCATGATTAAGAGCACAGCCAGTGCTTGAAACGCGTAGGCTAAATTATTTGCCACATACCACCACCTTGTTTTCTCTCCTAGTGTTTCTTTCAATACTTTTGTTTGCTCATTTCCAATAAAGTGGAAACCGAGTGTTTCCTTGTTATACCACGAATCGCTGGATCCCTCTGTTTTTTCTGCTATTGCCTGCCGTGTGCCGTCACGGATGGTCCGAGCGATCCTCAACACAGGAGCATCAGACTGGTGAGCTGGAGGTTTCCTCCCATTCCCTTTTCCCTTTCAATATCACATAACGTTCAGTACTTCGCTTTTAATCCCTTAAATTATGGATATGTCTTTTCACTTTTGCGTTGAAAGACGATTTAATAATACATATTAAGGCAGCACGCTGGTAGTTGAGATAAGATTGATGTATATCTCTTTTATAACCAACGTCCTAACATACAAACACATATTGTTGCTGCATGCAAATGCTAACAGATCCCATTCAAACAAAATTTATATAAATTTGAGGAAGGTGTAGGCAGGCTGAGATAAATATCACTGTAGCCCGTGGGTCACATTACCTGGCAGAGGAAATCACTGTACACTATACTTTAGTATTCCCTAGGAAATATAATTGGAAATGCTACATTTAAGGCCCGTTTACATAAGAATGTTTGTTCGGACTATTATTGTAAACTGGACAGCTAACCCTCATTTGTCGTGTGATCATATAGTTTCTGCAGACTATAAAATCATTGTTGTCGACCCCACATCTCTCAGTGTATACAGACGAAGTGGGCCAACAATGATGCAAACTGATGGGTCCTGAACGATCGTATTAACAATCGTTCATCCCCATACAGTTTAGCATTGGCCCCTGTAAGGCCAGGGCTACACCCAGTGGCGTAACTACCGCTATAGCAGCCGTAGCGGCTGCTACGGGGCCCGCAGCTTGAGGGGGGTGGCACGGGCCCTCCCCAATGGCCGGAGGCTTTGCTAGCAGCTGCTATGGCTGCTACAGCACGACGCCACTGAAGGGGTTGTTCATACAAAAGACATGCATCCCCTGTCCACAGGATAGGGGATACATGTGTGATCGCTGGGACGCCCAGCGATAAGGAGAAAGGGGGTTCTCCATTACAAACCTCGGACTTCCGGGGTCTGTCTGCAGCTCCATAGAAATGCATAGAAGTGCAACGGTCGCGCTTGTGCGCATGCGTGACCAGCGCTCCTTTCATCTTTATTGAACTGCGCAGACGCCGGAAGTCCGAGGTTTGTCATGGAGAACTTCGGGGGACTTTTGGTCCCCCAGTTCTCCTTATCGCTGCCAGCGATCACACATGCATCCCCTATCCTGTGGATAGGGGATACATCTCTTTTGTAGGACAAACTATAGGCCATTTTTTTTTTGGGGGGGGGGGGCTATATGGCGTTATCTACAGGGGGGGTCTGTATGGCGTTATCTACAGGGGGGTCTGTATGGCGTTATCTACTGGGGGAGTCTGTATGGCGTTATCTACAGGGGTGACTCTGTATGGCATTATCTACAGGGGGGACTCTGTATGGCGTTAGCTACAGGGGGGTCTGTATGCCATTATCTACAGGGGTGGTCTGTATGGCGTTATCTACAGGGGGGTCTGTATGGCGTTATCTACAGGGGGTCTGTATGGCGTTATCTACAGGGGGCTGTATGGCTTTATCTACAAGGGGGATTTGGGGCTGTAAGACGTTATCTACGGGGGGGCTGTATGGCGTTATCTACAGGGGTCTGTATGGCGTTACCTACAGGGGGGCTGTATGGCGTTATCTACAGGGGGCTGTATGGTGTTATCTACAGGGGAGGTTTGGGGCTGTATGGCGTTATCTACAGGGGGGCTGTATGGCGTTATCTACAGGGGGCTGTATGGCATTATCTACAAGGGGCTGTATGGTGTTATCTACAGGGGGCTGTAAGGCGTTATCTACAGGGGGCTGTGTATGGGTCTATCTACAGGGGGCTGTGTATGGCGCTATCTACAGGGGGGTGCTGTATGGTGGAATCTATAGGGAGGCACTATATACAAGGGGGGGTTGTGTGATACCCAGCGGAGGGTGGCCCCAGTCAAAAGTTTGCTATGGGGTCCAGTCTTTCCTAGTTACGCCCCTGGCTACACATAAACTTTTTGTAACGCTACTGATTGATTTTTACTCCTGAGTAACTGCTGCAGTCCACAAGATTGCATGCAACTCGATGCATTTATTTGAACTGCAGCTGCATCTCAATAGTTAAAATCAATCCGTAGCGCTACAAAAAGTCTAGGTGTAGCTCTGGCCTAAAAGGGTCTGTTAACGAGCGCCACTCGACTTGTTATATTATCAATCGGCACTTGTTATGCTCAGAAATCTGCCCATATAAACCAGCCTAAAGCCGTATGATGGTTCAACTAATAACCTGCAGGGTTGTCCAGGCAATTTAAATTTCTCAGACATTGCCTGGCAGGTCTCTCAGCAGACACAAACTACTGCAATTCTCTAAAATATTCCATAAGCAGCTCCAAATATTGAATTTCATTTTAGGTTATTTTGTCTTTTTATTACTTTTGATAGGAATTTATTTTGCTGAAATCTTGTTAAGCTAATTTGTTTTTCTAACAGATACAAGAATGTTACTAGTCTAGGCCAACATTGCAAGTCTAGGCTTGGTAACTACAAAACATATCACTATTATGAGACTAGGCATGGACCGCAGCACATCCACAATATATACTTTGATCTATAGCTACTAGGCAAAATTTAAAAACATGAACATATTAACATTTTGATCAAATTGTATTTAAGCCCACTTGTTACTTTGCGGTGACCTCTTTAAAGTTGGTCCCGGTTGCAGCACCATATGGCGGCCACTGCCACATTGCTCTTGCAGAGGGAGCAACCCAGATGCCCAAAAGCACCCATGCTATGAGGCCACGCCAAGCCTCCTTGGCTCTGGGCCGCATCCTCCCACAAGCGCACTACACCAACAGATAATACCACAATATGTGAACAGATTGAATAAGCTCATTCGCTCCTAGTGGTCAACTGAGAGCATAAGCAAGAGCAGAAACACTTATGAGGTCATTCCTTAATTAAAATCACCTGGGCTAAATGTGTGGAGTGCTGGTACAAAGTAAAACAAAAACAAAAATGAGGGGGATAGACTATATTACATTTTGTGGTACTGTGGGGTGGTGTCTGTTGCTGTAGTGCTGTACTTGTGTGGGGGAGGGGAGAGGCCCAGAGCCAAGGAGGCTTAGCATGGCCTGACAGCGCGGGTGCTTTTGGGCCTCGGGGTTGCTCCCTTTGCAGTAGCGATGCTGCAGTGGCAGTGGCTGCCATTTGGTGCTGCAACTGAATAGAGAAGCGACCCACTTTAAGGAGGTCACTGTGAAGTGGCAAGTGGGCTTACATACAATTTGATAAAAATGTTAACAAAGAACCTCTTGTTCATGTTTATTAATTTTGCCTGCCAGCTATAAATCAAAGTATATATTGTAGATGTGCGGTCCATGTCTAGTCTCTCACTACTGATAACTACAAAATATATATTTAAAAACAGTAGTAGAGGCAGCACCATCCAATTCGGTAGTCAAAAATGTATTGTGCCTAAATAGTCATACAGAAGAAAGAACAGGAACATTTCAACCCATAGTAGCGAACGGGTCTTTTTCAAGCTTGAGAAAGACCCAATTCCTACTACAGGTTGAAACGTTATGTTTTTTTCTTCTGCGTGACTACTTGGAAGCAATATATTTTTGACTACCGAATTGGATGGTGCTGCCTCTACTACTGTTTTGGATTTCGAATTGGGAGTAAAGGCCTTCCAATTGTTTTGCATACCTGAATCCTCCTATTGCTTTGTTCTGTTGATGTCCTGCTATATGGTTTACAAAACATATGTTATCAGACTTTTATATGCTATAAACTGGCTGCAGTTTGGTTTTATATGGATGGAGTTTTGATGAATAAGTATTTTTGGTATTGTTTTCAATTTGTATTGTCTTGTGGAATGGAGTAAATCTCCTTCTCTGGAGCAGCACTGAAGGAGTCCTTGGGCAAAATGGCTACTCTGTGTTATTCTGGAATGTGCAGGGCCTGGGGGTATGGTGCATGATTTAGGGATTCTCCCTTTAGTGTTCTTTGAGTCCACGTGTCATGCACTGCCCCTTCAAGCCCCAAACTGAGCAAAACACACTGCATCAATTTTGCCCAGAGTATTCCTTTTAACGTATATATATGGAACAGAATCATTAGAAATTCCCTAAAGTGTTACTTTCTATAGCAGGCTGTATTCACACACTGCACACTGCGTTTTTGTGCTTCTGTAAGACCAGATGTTGAACAGTAGTGAATGGAATTTTATCAAATCCAATTCACACAGTGCTATTGAAAACCAGGGTTTTTTTCTGAGCATTCTTCAGTTTTGTGGAATTTTTTTTCGCTTGACCTCTTAATGGGGAAACTGAAAAATGTTAAGTCATGTAACAACCAGAACATTTTTCTAGAACTTTTTCATTTATGTTAAGACGGCATCAAAATCTGCATGTACTTGTTTTTGCTACATTCATTGCAGTGAGCTACAGGGGGCCACTCTCTACCGTACCATTATTAACTATTTGAAATGTATCCTCATAATACTAAACTAGACTGTAGTATAGATTACAATTACTGTGGTTTCCCTACAAATCAGCAGAATGCAGGCTGTTTTATGACAGTCTGGAGCCCACTGACAGATTGCAGGACTGCAAGTCAAAAACAGGGGATTTTCTGTAGTTTTGCAGGTTATCTTGAAGGGAAGGTTCGCTTTTCGAGAATCTCTACATGTTAGAAGGGTCCTTTCACAATAAACTCAGTACAAAACATCCACCTGTTGTGACTCCCAGCGATTATTTGTAATCTCTATGGAAAACTATGAGTAATTGTCCAGTTTCTCTGCAGCGCCACCACAGGGGAAATTATGTATTACATTGTGCCATTTATATCAATGGGTTGTCTGTGTAATACAGGACAGGTTATCTAGAGTGGGAGACCCTCTTTGAAAAGGGGGTTTTACACTGGGTTATTATCGGGCAGACGAGCATTCATAGAACGCTCGTTGCCGATAATTGCCCTGTGTAAACAGGGCAGTGATCAGCAAATGAACGAGCCAACGCTCATTCATCTGCTGATCGTATCGTTTTAAGAAAGTAAAATATTATCGTTGTCGGCAGCACATCTCCCTGTGTAAATGTATGGGGACGAGCGATCGGAGGAATGACCGCACGTCCCCATACATAGCTCCTTGTAACAGGAGCAAACGAGCGCCGATCAATGATGTCTCGTTGATCGGCGCTCGTGCACTTGCCGATTATCGGCCGATGTAATAGGGACTCAACCACTCTGGCCAAGAGATAAGATTCCTGAACAAAGGACAGCCCTATATTATCTCAAAATTTTCTAATAGGGTATATGAAAATAAGGTTTATAAATTAGACAACCACTTTAAAGAGTTTGACTTCTTCAGATTGTAGAAAGTCACTTTAAATATAAACCATTCAGACATCCGTCAAACATAATGTAGCGATCACCTGTCTCCATGTAATTGATAGGTATTGTTCAATAGTATCTACAATAACTCCTCATTAATTGTATGCTCACATTAACCTGCTTTTATATGCTTTAATTTTAATGGCAAAATATTTTTGCAGGGCTGAATTTAAAATAGTTCATTAGCATAAATCCAAAATCCTAATCCTACAGTCCTGGCCAAAAATTTGAAGATTGACACAAATTTTGCTTTTCTCAACGTTTTCTGCTTTAATGTTTTTAGATCTTTTAGTCAGATGTTTCTATGGTTACTGAAGTACAATTATAAGCATTTCATACGTTTTTAAACTTTTATTGACAAATACATCAAGTTTATGCAAATACTCAATATTTACAGTATTGACACTTTTATAAGACTTCTGCAATTCCCCCTGGCATGCTGGATATCAGCTTCTGGGCCAAATTCTGACTGATGGCAACCCATTCTTGTCTAATCAGTTCTTGGAGTTTATCACAATTGCTGTATTTTTGTTTGTCCATCCGCTTTATGAGGATTGACCACTGGTTCTCAATGGGATTGAGATCTGGGGAGTTTCCTGGCCATGGACCCAAAATTTCAATGTATTGTTCACCGAGCCACCTAGTTTTCTTTTTTGCCTTGTGACATTGTGTTCCATCATGCTGGAAAAAGCATTGTTCATCACCAAATTGCTCCTATATCGTTGGAAGAAGTTGCTCTTGGAGGATGTTTAGATGCCATTCTTTATTCATGGAGGTGTTCTTAAGCAAAATTGTGAGTGAGCCCAGTCCCTTGGATGAAAAGCAACCCCACACATGAATAGTCTCAGGATGCTTTACTGTTGGTATGACGCAGGACTCATGGTAGCGCTCACATTTTCTTCTCCAGACAATCATTCTTCCAGATGTCCCAAACAGTCTGAAGGCTTCATCAGAGAAAGTACCTCAACCTCAGTCCTCTGCAGTCCAATCCCTGTACTTCCTGCAGAAAGTCAGTCTGTCTGTAATGATGGGGATAGGGAAACAGACAGGTGAGCCCTAATCTACCCGCCACTCAGTCCCTGCCTACTTGCAACGACCCGCCCTAGGTGACGGGGTACAACTGGGCGACGGTCCCTACGCTCAATAAGTGCACGACAGACAAATAGACAAGGGTACACAGAAGCTAAGGGAAATGGGGCAGTTGCCCACGGCAACACCGTGAGCAACAAGAGTGGTGAACGAGCCGAGTCAAACCAGGAGTGTACGAGGTACCAAACGCAGAGCAGGAGAGTAGTGAACAAGCCGAGTCAAACCAGGAGTGTACGAGGTACCAAACGCAGAGCAGGAGAGTAGTCAGTAAGTCAGGGTCAATATGAAGCAGGGACAAATAGTTCAAGTAGCTGCAGCAGGGCCAGGAAACCAAACGAGAAGAATCACAAGCAAGGAGGAACAGCAAAGGCAGGTATAAATAGACAGAGGGCGGAAGCTAGCTCTGTCTGGCCAGGCTGTGATAGGCTCTCCCACTCCTAAGCCTGCCATCCTGAGTGGTGGAAGATGGAGTCAGTCTCACAGACATAGAAGCAGGTGCAGACTGATTACCTGTGGGCGTTGACACAGAAGCTGTGCCTGGCAGATCCTTTACAGTGTCCTTGATGTGTTTCTTGGAGAGAAGTGGCTTCTTTGTTGCCCTTCTTGACACCAAGCCAGTTTCAAAAAGCCTTCGCCTCACTGAGCGTGCAGATACACTTACACCTGCCTGCTGCCATTCCTGAGCAAGCTCTGCGCTGGTGTTGAACCGATCCCGTAGCTGAATCCTCTTTAGGAGATGGTCCTGGTCCTTGCTGGACATTCTTGGGCACCCTGAAGCCTTTTTCACATTAATTGAACATCTCTCCTTCTTGATGATCTTGATGATTCGATAAATGGTGGATTTAGGGGCAGTCTTACAAGCAGCAATGTCCTTGCCTGTAAAGCCCTTTTAATGCAAAGCAATGATGACTGCACATGTTTCCTTGGCGGTAACCATGGTTAACAGAAGAAGAAAATTATTTCAAGCACCATCCCCCTTTTAAAGCAACCAGTCTGCTCTTATAGTTCAGTCAACATAACAGAGTGATGTCAGCTGCCTTGTACTCATTAACACTCTCTCCTGAGCTAACAAAAAGATCACTGAAATTATGTGTCATTTTGTGGCAGGGCTGAAATGCAGTGGAAATGTTTTTTTTGTGAATAAGTTAATTTTCATGGCAAGAAATGGCTTTGCAATTAATTGCAATTTATCTCATCACTCGTCATAACAATCTAGAGTTAATGCAAATTGCCACTATAAAAACTGACCCAAATTTTGTTTTTCGCAAAGTTTGCTGCTTCAGTCTCAAAACTTTTGGCCAGGATTGTACATCCAAAACCCTATTACATTCTCTTGTCAATATTTTTTTTTCCAAAACAGAAAATAGCTGTAGACTGTAACAGCGTGTTCTGAATGTGGAAAGGGAATGGAAAGGCAATTTGTACATTTTTTTTATCATCTAAATGAGGCTGTATTTTTTTTTACAGCCAACCTGAATTCAAAGATCGCTTCTTATCACCATTATGTTTAAAAGGTTATCCTGATGGGCCAACAAGTGAGTGAAATTAACTGCCCAGAAAACAATTTCCAGGAGCTCTAGAGAGTGGAATGTTTTGCTGAAATTGAATGAAAAAGCCATGCTGGGAAAATGTGAACTTGCAAATTCGAACAGAACGCAATTTACATAAAGAAACATTGTAAATATGCCTGGGAAAAATATAACAGCTCTGAGGCTGGACTGATGCTTCAAACCTGTGAAATTTGCTGTAGGAAACTAATAAAAGTTGCAATTAAGAAGCATTTTTGTTTCTGGCATCTGTAAATCATATTGGCCAGCTGGTCTAAAATACCCACCGGCAATTCAAAAAGTTTAGAAGGGGATTTAAACATAAGGAGAAAACTTTTTAGAATATGACTTTTTATGACGATAATAAGCTGTGCACTTTAAAAAGTTTGTCCACCATTATTGAACAGGTCTCATGGTGACTAGCTGTAACCCCTAGCTATTATTGATGGGCAGAGGAAACACATGGCAAGTGCCTACGTTCACTGCAGGAATTACTAAGTATTTTGTGGTGTCCTTTGAAGTCAGTAGTGATCCATTTACAGCTTGGATGCCAGACGTCCTCCTGGAGAGTTGTGATTCTCTGGTATAGCCAATAGGGTTGATATTGGTCTTGATTCTGAAATACCTAATATGATCTGATATGGCATATGGATAGGGATTGTACAAAAAAAACAACCCTAAATCTTTTTTTTTTTCAAAGACCTCTGTGACATAAAAAAATGTGTTGTACAGGTGGGGATTCTGCAGTTGGGGAATTTACAGATAGAGTCAATAGGTTGGTAAACACACAAATATGTGGCAACCCCTTTACTAAAATAAGCTCCAGAGTGCTCTGTCAGGTGCTGGAGCCCAAGTGATGCAAATCATATGAAATGCATGATTGACGTGCTATGAAAATCTATGGGGGGATTTATTAAGACAGGCAATCCATGGTGCATGCCTCTTAAAAAATGTGTGGCATCTTGGGCTGTTCTAGCAACAGAAATTGAAATTTCCGCCTGCTATGAGGCATAAACTTGCGCAAAATCTGTCAATTGTTGTCGTAATTAAAAATAAATCTGCCTGCTGATGGTGGCCCTACCCTCTCCCAGTTAACTCTGCCCACTTTTCTCGCCACCTTTGAAAAGTTGCGGAGGCAAGAAAAGTCACAAATTTTAGTGCAAATATAGTGTGCTATTATTTTATATTCAAACAAATTTTACTTGTCAGGCTGCGTTCACATCTGCGTCAGGGCTCTGTTCCGATGTTCCGTCTGAGATTTCCGTTGGAATGGAGCCCTGACTGACACAAACAGAAACCATTGGCACCGGATCCGCCACCATTGAAATCAATGGTGATGGAAACGGAAACCTATGGTTTCCATTTGTGTCAGTCAGGGCTCCATTCTGACGGAAAGCTCTGACGGAACGTCATAATAGAGCCCTAACGGATATGTGAACGAAGCCTTATTAATATTTCTTCATGTTATTATTATTATTATTATTATTAATAATAATCATCAAATTCATCAAATAATGGGTTATTTCCATACGACCCTGCTTTGTTTTCAATAATCATCTAAACAGATTCTATATATAAAACATTATACATCAGTAGAGAACAATTTATGGAACACATTCTCTGTTTTCTATAGGGGGTAACTAAGCCTTATTGAAAACTTAGTATCATTATGAGGACATCATATGAATTAAAGAAATTCGCAAGGGAAAGGAAGAAGGAAAAAGGGAATTAAGATGTACAGATAGAATGCTTTACTGTTACCCTGAATCCCTTACAGTAATGGAGAAGGATTAAGTAGTATTTAGTTATGTGAAGCTTAAGGGAAATGGATTTCCAGTGCACTCAATGTTCAAAGAAATGTTCCCTTACGTCTTCGGTAATATATATGACTGTAGAAGTCACAATTACAGAAATAAATTCTACATCAATGGCTAATTCATCTGCAAAAAGTATGTATGCACACTAAGCACAACCTTTTAGGTACATGTCTACCAGCCTTGTAAATTTAGGAACATATTCGAAAATCTGAGGTTTATTGAATCATTTAATCAATACAATGATATCAAGAGGCAGGTTTAAGAGATATTCTATAGTGCTCTGTATCTGTAACTTGCCTGATTCTGAAATATAGAAAGATACAATCAAACTGGATTGAACATATACTTTTAGAACCCCCTTTGCAGCGACTCTGTTTAGGATCTTTGGACTCTGCTGGTCCCAAAACGATCCTGGCAGTCCCAGGCTCTGACACAGGACTGGACTGCTAATACTACAGAGCCCAAAGGTCCAGCAGAAGACAACCCCATTTGGAGATGACCTTGGAAACAACCAGTTGCCCCCATGGTCTAATTCTTGTGGGTTAATTCACAAATATCCCATTAGACTTTATTAATGTTATGTCCTGTGTGCGCAATGATACATTAATCAGGATTTAAAATGCATTTTAAGTAATTCAACAATTGTTGCACATATCTTTTAACGTCAACGCACATGAATCTTAGGCTGGGTTCACATGACCTATTTTCAGACGTAAATGAGGCGTTTTAAGCCTCGATTTACGTCTGAAAATACGGCTCCAATACGTCGGCAAACATCTGCTCATTCATTTGAATGGGTTTGCCGACGTACTGTGCCGACGACCTGTCATTTACGTGTCGCTGTCAAACGACGACGCGTAAAAAAGACGGCTTGTCAAAAGAAGTGCAGGACACTTTCTTGAGACGTAATTTGAGCCATTTTTCATTGATTCCAATGAAGAACAGTTCCAAATTACGGCCGTAATTGACGCCTCGCAAAATGCGAGTACATGCAATTACGTCTGAAATTACGGAGCTGTTTTCTGCTGAAAACAGCTCTGTAATTTCAGACGTAAATGCAGTTATCATGTGCACATACCCTTAGTATCTCATTTAGTCTTTCTAAACCTGTAAAAGAATCGTGTTCAATTCCCACAAGATCAGACATCCATATTTGCTTCCCGCTTTAAGGATAATACACCACACTTATACAAAGAGCATGTTTTCTTCTAAACCGATTTTCTCTAATGTCTTTGGTCAGAAAATTACAACCACAAAGAACTTGTGATATAAGATAGTAATAGATAAATCCGGATCAGTGACTCATGTTATCCAGACTTCCTAACGGGCCTACAGCCGTCCACAGCTTGTTGTTGCCTGTAGATTTGTCCTCTGATCTCCCTCCTTGGTCCCATAATAAATCAAAGCAGATAGCTCGTAAGGCAATCGATGAGGAAAAAATGATACCACAACATTAGATTTCATCAGACGCTGTTTGAGCTATTACTTTCCTGTCGCATGGTAGGAGGAATCATGAAAATGAATGGCTTTTCTTTGCCACACTGTGTATTTATAAGCGCAGTTTACATGCGTTGTATCCTATCCCGCAAACCATCAATTATTCTTCTTTTTCACTCTGTGTGTATTACAGGGCTAATCATTTTTATTCTAAGTAATTATACTACCCAAACATCCAAGTCTAATGAAATGTTTTTTTTTTTCTCTTTTTCGTCTTCCCCATTTCTTATGTTTGCCTCCATAATGTGTTAGCAGGCAGTGGATTCCACAGAACAGTTCTGCTTGGATGAATCTTCATAAAGTTCCTTTACTGCAGCATCAAATTAGCATTTCAACCATTGACAGGGCGTGCTGGAAGAGATGGGCGAGCAGATAGATGTTTTGATGATCTGTGACTTCGGAGTTCCAGATAAAAATCCTATTTAGCAAAAGAGACGAGAGGAAATCTTTTACAGATTCAAATGTTCAGAAGTGATTTTTAATTAAATCGGTGATTTGTGGGTTTCTATTAAATTTTAGCAAAAAAACACATTGATTCAAAAGGTATATTTATTATATAATATAAGAAATTTATTTCTGGCACTAAACTGAATAACTGTAATATATGAGGTGTAAGAGAAAACAGAGCAAATTGTCTATTTAATTTTTATTAGATTTTTTTTCTCTAGAAACAGCGCCACTCTTGTTCATGGCCATGTTTGGTATTGCCTCTCAGTACCATTCTCTTGAAAGCATGTCAATTACACATTGAAAAAAGAAAAATTCTACACACAATAGAAGCCACATGGAACAACAGGGGCTACATGGATTACTGGGCAGCAGTATTACATTAACTTGCTTATTGGTTTGTTATTTTCCTGCCACCTCTTGTTTGTTTGGTTCCTTTTTCTAGTAATTACAGGTATAGGTGTTCATCTCTTGGAAACTTCTAGTCACCTGTACACACAGCGGTGGTCTCAGCTGATTTTTGGATCCTGGTAATTGCGGGAAGTGAGAAAAAATGTAAACCCCTCTACTCATCATTCTTATGGCCTTTCCGGAGAGCAAGTATTGGAGCAGCTCATAACCCTCCCTGCCTTTATGTCAAGGTGCTTATCTGAGGGATTTGTTGGCATAATGTTAAAGAGGACACGTCTGTTTTAGTAAATACTGGTATTCCCCATAAAATATAATTTTTGGAGCATCTTTTCTTAGAACTCTATGTTGCACCGTTCCTCTGTTATTCATCCTAGAAATTCACAACATAAATTGACAACTGGGTGTCCGAGGTGTGCCCTTACACAGATTGACAATGTCGAATCAGTGCTAAGAGAGTGAGACTGTGTAGGGACACGCCCCTTTTTACAAGGGGAATGAGAACATCAAGTTGTCAATTTATTCGTCCTTTTCCAGGAGGAATAACAGAGGAATGGCACAATGCAGAAATATGTTCCATAACAGTTATTTCATGGGGAATACAAGTACTTACTAAAATAGACATGTCTGGAGAGGTGACGGGTTCTGTTAATAATTCGGTTTTCAACTGTTGTCAAGAAGGATCTGTGAACCCACTGGGCCGTACCGCATTGGCGGTAAGGCAGCTGGCCAACAGGGCACAGGTGAATGTCTATAGTTCGTATTGGTACCTGTGGCAGCTCAGACAACAGCAGGGCAGGCTCAGCTAGGACTAGGCAGCAGGTAGACGTCAGGCAAGGTGAAGCAGGTCCGACGTGGAATTCAGCACGACACGACTTTGGCACAGCACAGTGCTTGACCAAGATGCTATGGAATGCAAGGAACAGGAACAGGAACTGGACCAGGTACAGGAACAGGAAACAGGAAACACACTAGGAGGCCATCACATAGACAAACAAGGAAACATCAACAATGCTCAAGCATAGAAGCAGGGGGCTGGACCCCTCTTATAGTCCAGGGTACTCACGGGTCAAAGTTAATCAAAAGTCCGGTATGTGCGCTGCCCCTTTAAGAGCGAGCATACGCCCCCTCTTCTTGGGACCAGAGTGAGAGAGAAACTTCTTCAGAAGAGTAGGAGCATTGAGGTTCTCCTCTGGCTCCCAAGACCTTTCTTCAGGACCAAACCCCCTCCAATCCACCACATAAAAGGTCTTTCCTCTCACTTTTTTGGTGTCCAGGATCTCCTGAACCTTAAAGGTGTCTGAAGCTGGAGGCAACCACAGGGCTAGGAGACTTGGTGTAGCGGTTCTGAACCACTGGCTTAAGAAGGTAAACATGGAAGGAGTTGGGAATCTTGAGGGTAGGAGGCAGCCGACGCTTATAGGCGACAGGGTTTATCTGCTGTAGGATCTCGAAGGGTCCGAGGAACCTGGGAGCAAATTTGCATGATGGCACCCTTAGTCGGATATTCCTGGAAGACAGCCAGACCCTTGTGCCAGGAAGAAACTGAGGAGGTTCTCTTCTCCTTGTGTCAGCCTTCCGTTTCATTCGGTCGACTGTCATTAGGATGGAGGATCGAGTCTGCTGCCAGATCTGTAGGAAGTCTCTAAAAGCGGACTCAGCCGCTGGAACCTCGGAATTATCAGGCACCGGGAGTGGAATTCGTGGGTGCTGGCCGTAAACAATGAAGAACGGTGTATTCCTTGTGGACTCGCTGGTGTGATTATTGTAGGAGAATTCAGCCCATGGGAGCAACTGCACCTAGTCATCATGCTGCTTGGAAATGAAGTGGCGTAGGTAGTTGATCCTCTCGACCTGACCATTGGACTGAGGATGGTAGGCTGATGAAAAGTCCAACTTCCCACCGAGGAGTCCGCAGAAGGATCTCCAGAACTTTGAGGTAAACTGAACCCCCCGATCAGACACAATATGCTGCGCAAGCCGTGCAGACGAAAGATGTGTTGGATAAACAGCTTGGCCAGCTGAGGAGCAGAAGGAAGACCGGTCAGAGGAACGAAGTGGGCCATCTTCGAAAATCGATCCACCACCACCCAGACAGCACTGCATCCAGCAGAGTGAAGCTGGTCCGTAATAAAGTCCATAGCTATATGCTGCCAGGGAGCATTGGGCAGAGGCAATGGCTGGAGCAGACCAGCTGGTCTGGAGTGAGCGGCCTTGTTGGCTGCACTTACAGAACAGGATGAAACTAAGTCCATAATGTCCTTGAGCAGCGTGGGCCACCAGAAATGATGAGCAATCAGATCCCGGGTCTTACGGACCACCGCGTGACCTGCCAGTCTAGAGGAGTGTCCCCAGTGGAGGATTCTTCCAGGCGCAAAAAAGTAATCCCTGGAGGAATGTCCCCAACTTGCAGGGGATTGACAGAGATAATGCAAGATGGATCAATAATATTCTGTGGACTCTCCAAGGTGTCTTCCGTCTCGAAAGACCTGGATAAGGCATCAGCCCTCACATTCTTGTCAGCCGGGCGATAATGGAGCTCAAACTGGAACCTTGTAAAGAACAGTGACCACCTGGCCTGACGAGGGTTCAGCTGTTGGGCCGTCTGGAGGTAGGTCAGATTCTTGTGGTCTGTAAAAATGAGGATCAGATGAGCTGTGCCCTCTAGTAGATGTCTCCACTCTTCCAGGGCCAATTTGATGGCCAGTAACACCCGATCCCTAATTGCGTTCTGCGAAAGAGAAGAGCTTAGAAAAATATCCACATACCCTTGACTTGCCCTTGGGACCTCTCTGGAACAGCACCGACAGAGGATGCGTCCACCTCCAACGAGAACTGCAGAGAGACATCCGGATGATGAAGGATATAGGCTATTGAATGCGGACTCCTTGGCGTTCATACCCTTCTTAGTGAGGTTAGAGATGGGAGAAGTCAGTAAGGAGAAGTTTGGATTAAACTGCCTGTAAAAATTAGCGAATCGCAAAAAGAGCTGTATGGCCCTCAAGCCTTGAGCACGTGGCCATTCCAGAACAGACTTTACCTTCTCAAGATCCATCTCGAGACCTCGATTCGAGGCGATGTAGCCCAGGAAGGGTAGAGCATCTCTGTCAAACACGCACTTCTCCAACTTGGCGTTCAGACGATTCTCCCTTAACCGTAGCAGAACTTGACGGACATGTCGCTGGTGCGTCATAGGATCTGGAGAAAAAATCATGTCATCAAGGTAGACTACTACACAAACATAGAGGAGGTCATGGAAAATGCCATTCACAAACTCCTGGAAGACCGCGGGAGCGTCACACAGGCTACTAGATACTCATAGTGTCCATCACAGGTGTTAAATGCAGTCTTTCATTCATCACCCTGGCGAATCTGGACTAGGTTGTAAGCCCCACACATGGCCAAGTTTAGAAAAAATATTGGCACCATGTATACGATCAAACAGTTCAGAGATCACTGGCAACGGATATTTATTCTTCACCGTGATATGGTTGAGACCTCGGTAGTCGATACAAGGACGAAGAGAGCCATCTTTCTTTTTGACAAAGATGAACCTGGCTCCTGCTGGGGAGGAAGACTTTCATATAAAGACCCTCTCCAAGTTCTCTTTCACATAGGCGGACATGGACATAGTCTCTGGCAAGGAAAGAGGATATAGCCTACCACGGGGAAGGGATGCACCAGGATCAGCTCGAAACGGCAGTCATACACCCGATGTGGAGGCAATGTCTCCGCCTCCCTCTTGCTGAAGACGTACGAAAATGCAGCATAATGACTCGGCAATCCTGCCAATGACAAAGGCAGCGAAGGCTAAGCTGAACGAATCTGCACCAGGCAATGGCCTTGACACTCAGGGCCCCACTGAAGAACCTCTCCAGAATTCCAGTCCAGGACTGGGCATGCAGTCGGAGCCAAGGCAGGCCCAGCAACACAGGGTTAACAGCTTTGGATAGCACATAGAAAGACAGAAGTTTGGAGTGAAGGGCTCCCACTTGGAGCCTCAGTGGCTTGGTCACAGCTATAACTGGGTCCATTTACTGAAGCAACTGTCAACAGGCTCTCCAGAGGGGTGGTGGGTAATTGCAGAAGGTCCACCAGGTCTCTACGGATGAAATTAGCAGCGGATCCAGAGTCCAGATATGCAGAGACCTGATGCGTTCTCTCACCGGACACTATGGTCACAGGTATGGACAACCTTGATGGAAGTCCATTTTTACCCAAGGTTGGCACTCCTAGCAACCCGAGGTTTTGGGATCTTTGGGGACACAGGCGCACAAGATGGCCACCGAGGTCGCAATAAAGACAGAGTCCAGACGTGCGTCTGCGTTGTCTCTCCTGGGTGGATAACTTACACTGGTCCATTATTACCGACTTCTTGGGAGGATCGACATCTGAGGACAGCAGGGGTTTCTGCAAAGTAGGAGCCAGACTGGGAAGGACTCCCTCCCATCGAACCTCTTGGAGGCGTTCTCGGATCCGTATATAAATCCAGGCAGACAGAAGGATAAGGTCATCCAGGGTAGACGGCAGATCCCGAGCGGCAAGTTCGTCCTTAGTTCTAGAAGCCAGTCTATGCCAGAATGCAACCACCAGAACCTCAGTGTTCAATGACAGCTCTCCCGCCAGGGTGCGGAAGTGGATGGCGTACTCGCTCACGGAGGTGTCTCCTTGGCGTAGGTTAATCAAAGAGGCCGCTGCAGATGAGACCTGTCCAGGCTCCTCAAACACCATGTGAAAAGTCTGGAGGAAGGCTGGGAAGTCACGGGTCTCTGGTCCTTGTCTCTCCCAGATAGGGTTCGCCCATGCAAGAGCCTTGCCAGTGACGAGAGAGATGATAAAAGTGACCCTTGCGCCATCAGACGAACATGTCCTAGCATACAGGCTGAAGTGGATCTGGCACTGATTCAGAAATCCACGACAGGTACTTGCTTTTCCATTAAAGCGGTCAGGAAGTGGCAAAGAAACATGCAGGTCAACACTGCCAAGAGGTGTAGTCTGAGGATTAACATTGCCAGGAGGTGTAGTAGGAGGAACAGCAGCTTGTGCCTCCTGCCGACGTGCAAGAATGTTCAAGGCCTGGAGGAGTTGGTCCTGTCGAGGCCGGAGGTCTAGCATATACGCTCGTATCTCTTGAGACATCGTCATAGTCTTGAATCGACCAGCGGGGTCCATGGCCTGAGCGTACTGTCACGAAGGGTCTGTGGACCCACTGGGCCATACCGCCTTGGCGGTAAGGCAGCCGGCCAACAGGGCACAGGTGAATGTCTATAGTTCGTATAGGTACCTGTGGCAGCTCAGACAGCAGCAGAGCAGGCTCGGCTAGGACTTGGCAGCAGGTAGACGTCAGGCGAGGTGAAGCAGGTCGGACGTGGAATACAGCATGACACGACTTTGGCACAGCACAGTGCTCGACCAGGATGGTATGCATGGAGCATGCAAGGAACAGGAACAGGAACTGGAACAGGTACAGGAACAGGAAACATGAAACACACTAGGAGGCCATCACATAGACAAACTAGGAAACATAAACAACGCTCAGGCATAGAAGCAGGGGGCTGGACCCCTCTTATAGTCCAGGGTACTCACGGGTCAAAGTTCATCAAAAGTCCGTTACGCGCGCTTCGCCCCTTTAAGAGCCGGGATCCGGCTGAGATGAGTGGAAGCAGGCGCTGGCGTCTCCTGAGGAGGAGGCTGGGGCCAGCGCTTGCCGACTCGTGGCTGCGGCTGTCAGGAGGGGATTGGAGCTGACAGCCCGCAGCCACGGACATTACAACTGTATGCTTAAGTAGTTGATTTTTTTGTATTTATGGTTTCTTAGTCTTAGATATTGGAATTTTATTAAGATGGTTTATTAAATAATTGTCCATGTAACAGAAATAATTGCTGTGGGTCGCCATTTCTCGTCCCAATACTGTGTGTGCCTATATTTCTATTGCTGTTATGTGTTGTGTTATGTAGCATGGAAAATATTGTTCCATGAGGCTGATATAATAATAGTAAAATGTTAAGAGTGTGTTGGAAAGTATGGTATTTAAAATTAATATTTCCTTTGCCAATGTATTTCTTGAGTAGGTACAGTAGTGTTTATTTGTGACATAGATGTGACTTTATTTTGAACAATAAATTAAAAGTCGTACAAATTACATGACCCTCAGTGTTTTTTAGAGGTTGACAAACTCCTTTTCCGCACATTTTTCAATCTATCCATTCATCCAATCAGGCATCATGTTTTCTCCAGAAACAGTCCCACTTTTATCTGTGGCCATGTCTAGTATTACATCTCATTGTAATTCACTGCAAGATATTCAAAAGAACCTGCAATCTAAGAGGAATTCCACAAACAATGGGGCATATTTAATGATAGCCAAATGTTCAGGAGAATGTTGAAAACCCATATTTACCAATTAATTTTTATTTATTTTTTCCGCCCCAGTTTAACAGAGAATCGACTAGATAGACACAATTTTTAGACAAAGATCTCAATTCATTTTGACTAGAAACTAATATTCATGTATTTTACAAATGGTAGCATGAAACCATGGCCGCCAATGTGTTTATAGGTTGATGAACTTCGACCAATAACAATAAAGACCCTACTGTTTAATGATTCCAAAATTCCTCATATCATTCCATCCATTCTCTTATTCATGCATCATCCTTATTACTAGTAGATTCTTTTTGTGGGCTAATTTGAAGCCAGACACTTATTTTCAAGGGTAGAATTCACAAGGACTTGTATATAAAACAGATGGAAAGTACCTTTCTGCATACACATAATGCTTCATTTACCTTATTAGAATTTGACACGCCTTTCCAGATTCCCTTCAGTGGAGAGAACTACAACACAAACCACAGACCACTTTGGATGAGATGTACTCACTAATTTACAGCCTGAATCCATGCCAGCGCAGTGACCTTACACCTGTTTTCAACTCACTCTACTTCACATAGGCAATAAAACATGCGAATCATTGCTAACATCTCTTTCAGCATTGCGGACAACAGCCGCGCCAAGAAAATACAGTCACTGCAAACCCTGAAAGTAGCCATATACTCAAGTACTTAAAGATATCCTATATGGAAAAGATGAGGTATAATTAACCTTATTATTATTATTATTATTATTATTATGGGAAGCCTGTTAATACATTTGACTAAACAAGACTCAATACAATGAAAAAAAGAGTCGTAAATGGAAAGGAGCCCCATTCCAAAAATCATAGCCCTCCGTGGTGTTGATTTATTCTAGGACATCCCACCACCACCATATCCTGGGACAGGAAGGCTTGACCCTTTTTTCCCAAAACGTTCTAGTCTTTTTAGAATAAATGGTGGTATGACCCCTGGACAGGTTCCTACTTGAATTGCAAATATTACAGAGGAGAGGCACAGAACAGGTTAACCTTGTCCTTGCCTAAAGGCACTAGGGTCAGTTTGAGCTGTGACCCATCTCTCTATATGCCCATTATTCACTGCAGGGCAAGATTATGATTGTAAATCTTCAAGCAACCATATGTGCATTTTTCTTGCAGATTTAGACTGTGGTTTTGTTCCTTGTAGAGCAATTTTGCACATAAGTGGCCAGAGATTACTTTCTAAGTATTTTTTTTTATGTGGCCGAAACTATTTATACACCCATAGAGCAGCCAAGTTAATCTGTCTAAGCATTTATGTATTTATAATATAATAAATTGATTATGTCCTTGGGTCTGTTGCAGTGAAGATACAACGACTGGTGTCAACCTCACTGCGGTGGAAGGTGAAGGTCAGAGAAGTCCTTGCACATTGGTGAAAATGATAATTTCCTAAATTAGAAGTACTAATGGAAGACAATCCAAATAGCGCACACTGGATCATAAGAAAAGAAACAACATTTTAAGTTCCCGTATCATCTGGCAGCAGAGCAGCAGGCCACATGCGTTGGGAGAAGCAATGCGCAAGGTGCTTTACATCGACCTCTGCAGTGAGACTTGGGCATTGCCAGGCTCCGAAAGTACAACAGATCCAAATTATGAAAACCTAAGCAAGATGATAATGAGCCTTAGCCTTCTCAACCAAATTTCTTACGGTACAATTCATGCACAAAAACCTAAATTCTCAAAAGAGGAGCGGGCAATATTCTTCAATAGGAAAGTGAAAGAAGATAAGGCAGATTAATTATTGAAAATGTGCCAGAATTTTGTCTCACATGCCGTGCACCACATTTAATAACTGTTTCAGACACTTTTTGTATCTCGCTCGACAAGGGGGCATGGCTTAGATAAAAAGGGGTATGTCCTAGCAGAATTTTGGTGGAAAACAGTTGGTAAAAAGTAAGCCAACCAAGAGGTGGAATAAAGTTAGACAAAAGTGTCTAAAAGTGAGCCACATCATATAGAATGAGCTACTGTTATACATTTGGGGCATCTAGTCTAGTTCTAAGCTGTCTAAATAAAATACAGTATTAATAAATCTGCCCCAATATTCTCACTTTAGAGCTGGTTTGCCATAGAACAGTTCCTTCTAACAGGTGGAGAGGCTTGTCACATCTACTATATGGTTAGCACTGTTCTTTTGCAGCACAGGGGTCCTGAGTTCATATCCAACTAAGGACAACACCTGTATGGAGTTTGTATGTTCTCCCCATGTTTTGGGTGTTTTCTCCATGGACTTTGGTTTTCTCCCACACTGATAGGTTAATTGGCCCTAGTGTGTGTCTGAGGTAGGAAACTTAGATTGTGAGCCCCATTGGGACAGGAACTAATATGAGTGATGACAATCTATGCGCTTCAAAATAGGTTGGCGCCATATAAACAGGAAATAAATAAATTAATGGATCTCTCACTCTTTTAAAGAGGTAATTCTAATATTTTCACTATTCACTTATATGTGCATAGTTCTACCAAGTTTGTATGTTACGTGTCAGAAATTTATGTATGTAAGTTTTCACTATTTTTGTCCTGACTACTTCCAAATTGTTGTATTTTAGTGTTCTCATATGTAGCTCGGTTGCCGGCAGTATGTCTTGAGTTTTCATTTCTATTAGTGCTGTTGAAAAGGTGACCCACAGGGAAGGTGAAAAGAGGGTGATGTAATCGTACATATCTCATTAAAAAAAAACAGGATCTCTTCTTGATTAACCTCTTTTAGAGTATCTCATAAATTCTCTGCAACAAGCTTACTCAGTCTGGAGTTGACCTCTGTGTTTGGATCTCTATAATAAATCACAGCCACCTATCCAATCAATTCTAGTGTCACATATATATCAACTTCAAAGCAGCCAACTAATGGCAAATCACTTCCCCATTTCCGTACCTGTTCACAAAACAGCATCCATAAACATACAGCTTTTAGCAGCCACGAAGATTTAAGACTATTACAGTGACATTTTACAGCTAGAACAATATGTCTAAGTGAAATGGATTAGATAATGCTTCTGGAACCTGGGGTGGGCCATGGATTATTACTCAGATTACATCTCATTAGCCTGGATGTAAGGGTAGTCTGTGGGGGCTGCAAGGGAAAGAGGTTAATGTCACCTACAGAAACATGAGAAAATATTAGACAAGAAAAAAATTGTTGTTCATCAGTAACAACATGCACCTTATTCTGTGATTTAACATTGCAAGATGTATTAATAGAACACACACAAAACTCAAATGTTAAGAATTAATACTAAAGTTTCAACGGGCTTATAAGAGGTTTTCCGCTATGGACAATCCCTATTTTCTGGAAAAGTCCCTACACAATAAGATCACAGAGTGTCTGCCCAGTGATCAACTGGTAGTAAATGTTAAATTTCCCTGCAGCGCCACCACAGGGGAATCAAAGCATTACAGTGCACATTTAAATCAACGTGTTGCCTGTGTAATACAGCACAGGTCCTCCAGAGTGAGAGACTGTATTTGTAACTGCTCTCAGACCAAGAGATAAGGATCCTGAACAGGGAACCACCATCTTTTAATTCAGAATTTGGAGGGAGTACCAAGCTGAGAATCCCTCTCTATGATGTCCATATGTCCTAATGCGAAATATTGATGGGGTTTCACGTTCTGAGATAACCTCTTTAACTTTGGCCACTTACAAAGCTCATCCTGTCCACCACAATATACTTTCAATTTAAGAGTCTTTGTTAGTTAAAATTAGTCCACCGTAATAATTGCACCATCCGTCTGACTCCCAAATACAATATTTTGATTGTGCCATTTTATAAAAAGAAGCCAAGCTGCATTTCATATTAGTTTATATAAATTGACTTTTTCTTGTTTACAAACTGAACATAATCCCTGAAGTCTGCTATAAAAAAAAAAGGACTGAACATATCAAATCCTTGTTAATACCACTAGAGATGAGCAAATTGATTCTACACAAATCAAATTAGTTCTAAATCTCCCTAGAGTTTAGGATTTTATCGAAATCCCAAACTTTTGGGTTTTGGGGCACACAAATCGTGGCGAAATGGTGGCTACCATCGAGCACCGGCTGCCATTTTACAGATTAGAAAAAGGATCCCATGACCTTGGGTGGGCTTCCATATAATGCCTTGAACAGAGCCTTCTCAAAACGCACTTTTAGAGCAGCCAATAATGAGGGGTAGAGGTGGATGACATTATTAATACTGGCTTGGCGTTAAATAGCTTGGTAGGCTTTGGATACAGTTCTAGAAGACATCAGAGAGTCAGACACGAGATTTCAGGGCACTTGCGATTCGTGCCAAATTTATTCAGACTGAATCAGGCGGCCGATTCCATCAAATTGGACCTGAAAGGAATTTCGGGAAAACCGGTCAACACTAATTATAACCCCACTGACAAATTTGTCTGGCAATGGCATGGAAATATAGTATTTCCTGCACCATTGCACTCTTGCTGCAAAAGAGGCATATTCTAATTATGAAGCAAAGAAATGTATTTCAACATCTTAAAAGAAAAGATGGAGAGCACGTCCAAAAATAGCTCCACTTACACGTTTTAAACCTAGTAGTGGTTCTTAGTCATAGCTATATGACAGGTAGTGACCCTGGCTCCAGGCTAGGTCAACCTCGTTGCTGTGTTTTATACTCCTATACAGTGATGGTGTCACTTGTATGCATATATCTTTGCTGAATCTGATGAAGGGGCTCCATTGTTCCCACGTGGTTCTGTAAGCCAAATAAAACTCAACCAACTGATGACCATCTGTAAATGAAATTACTGTCACTAGATTTGGGAACTTGCATTACGAATGGTGTTCATCTGGAGCATTCCCTCTATCTCTTACCCTCATTTAGTTATATAAGAGATGACAGTCAGGAACCCTCAGGAAAGAAAACATTGTAAAGATAGTTTGTGTTTCAAAAGCCAAACTGTGGATTACAGGGGCCTTATCAGTGCACCTAGCCCATTGTTTTATCAATTTGCATACAATTAATTGTACCTTTCATATATTTTAAAAATGGGAGGACCCCATTTCCTGGGAGAGGTCAATGTTTTCTAAGTATATTGGGGTACATGTGTCAGTGTAATCACGCCAGCTTTCAGGTGTAATTGCTTTGCAAAGACTGGTAATCACTATAAGTGCCATATTTATTAAACACACTAGTCACTTTTTCCAAAACTTAAGAAAACGTCTCAAAAAGGAAAATGGCTTTCAAGAAACACTCCGTGACTGATTAAGAAAGATTTTCCCTCTCCTTTACCTTACAGAAAAGTGGCAGTGAACTACACAAAGTGCATCCTTGTGTTGTTTAGTAGCTGCACCCCATTCCTCCACGGACATACGCCATCTACAGGAAACAACACATGCTACACTAATAAATTTAGTATTAGTAAATGTGCCCAAATGTACTCTCCTCTGCCCCTGTAGAGTTATACAGGGAAGCAACACACTCAAATTAAGGGAATGTCTATGATTGTAACCAATTAATTATTTTACTCTAGTAAAATTAAGCAAGTTTGCAAATGAAAAATCTCCTATTGTTTTGTGTCTACAGATCCTGTGCGGACCTATGTTTCTCCATGGTTACAGACTACAAACCAAACAAACCCTGTGTAGTCTGATCCCTACTTCTTGCTAACCAACCAAATGTACACTAGCGAGAAGAATACTGATGGAAGGTTGTATGACCGCATGATCAGACTACAGAGGGTTTGTTAGTAGTCTGTAACCATGGAGACATACAGATCTACATAGAAGCTGTTTTGTACAAATCATTCACATTTTTTTAACCAAGACTATTTGCAAAGTTGCTTCATTAATTAGGATAATTTGCAATTCCTTTTAAATATGTTAACACTTTATTTTGAGCTGTCTTTCACAAAGTTCTCTAAAAATTAAACGTTTTCTTACAATGTTTTTTTTATATTTTTTTATTTTTTTTGACTTTTGAGACCAGCACAATGGAATATTAAAACCACAAAGGACTACTCTGGAACAGGTATCACGCAGTGACAGTTTTTCAGGACAGATGGTTTATCACAGCAAGAGCTGGTAAAACTTAGTTATAATGGCATCTCAGCATTACACAGACGCAGGTAATGTTACCATGAAAACATTCCTCTGCTTCCCCTTAATGATTTTTCCATATGGTAGCTAAGCATATGTTTTTATTCCTTCTTCACAGGCTACAGATACTGTACGTACTAAGAAGCGAACACTACAAATATTATACAACCTAAAACTTGGCATTTGAGGATTACTGCTCTCTAGGCAGGTATTCAAACAATGCAGGATGTTAAAGCGTAACTAAACGTTCGATCAACATTTTATTTCCAGCAGCATGTGTAATATAAATATAATTTGTAATATACTTTATTAATGAATTTGGGCTCCTTTTTGTGTTATATGTGTTTTAAATGGCTACTCTGACACTTTGCTACTACATTTTATTTCTTGTATTTTTCCTGTTGCTAGCAGAAATGTGACCACCGATTGAATGTATTTGGTGTACGGACTCTGCTGCCTGCGTGTACGGGTAGGCGGCGGCTTCATCCTGACATCAGATGTGCACCCATCGTGACATCAGGAAGGTCTCTGCCTCCATGTACTATACAGTTCTCTATAGAGTAGCAGGCAGCAGCAGAGCGCAGGGAAGACAATGTGATGAGCTCTGCTGCTGTCGCTTAACTAGAAGAAGTGCAGGTCTGCGGCGGCTCCCCCATTCCCTCGCTAGACCTGAGCTTCGTTTAGTGAAGCACTTTTCACATACTAGAGACCGGACAGCAGCAGAGCTCTTCAGATTCTCTTCCCTGCGCTCTGCTGCTGCCGGTTACAGCAGTGTATAGAGGGGGAAGAGGGGACAGTGAGCCGGTGCAGACCTGCACTCCTTCCAGTGAAGAGCCTTTCACATACTAGATACCGGACAGCAGCAGAGTGCATCACATTCTCTTCCCTACGTACTGCTGCTGCCCGCTACTCTACTGAGAACTGTATAGTACATGGAGGCAGAGACCTTCATGACGTCTCGATGGGGGTGTGCACACCTGTCGTCAGGATGGGGTCGAATTTAGTACTAAATTTTTTGTTCTAGATTTTACATGGACTTGTATCTACTAATATGTTTTTAAGTGGCTCATCTCTATATCTGTTCAGGGAATTTGGCGCTTTATATGAAAAAAATGTAGGTCCAACTGTTATTAAGATACACTAAGAAATTAATCAGCACGAGACTTTGGATGTATTTAGATTAATAATATCAAGATTATTCTAGACATGGGACATTCCCATTAAGTGTATTGTTAAAGGTATCAATGATATGATTAGCTGAAGCTGCTTCATGTAATGTCAACATTTTTCTTGTTTGCTCATTTAAAGATACCTATAAATAAGAATGGTGCTTAAATCCCTTCAGCTTCGACTTGGCAAACACATTTCAGTGAATTATCTAGAGGCAGGTATCCAGCTTAATGAATGTTTTATGACTCAGACCATAACATGCTTCACCAAACACATGCTGTGTTATTCCAATACATTCCTATGTGATAGGCAAAGCCTAGCACTTCCTCCCACTTTGTCATGCTATTTCATCTGATCATTTGCAAATTAAAAGGAATCTTTAACATGTTAAATTATTTTACACCCTTATAAAACAAAAATGTAACAGATGGATGTTTGCCTTAAGGTTAATAATTCAGTGTTCTTTAGTCTCATAATATGATGTCGCCTGATCCTTACATAGAACTATTCTATATATTTTACTCTAAAACACTACAGTAATGGTAATACAACACAACAGTTTACAGTGTGAACAGTAGCATAAAACATACAGAAATATACTCTTGGGTGTCATGTCCATGGCCGCGGGCCGTCAGGCTCACTCACCTGCTGACGGCCGCAGCCATGGGTCTGCGACCGCTGGCCCCAGTCTCCTCCTCAGGAGACGCCAGTGCTCACTTCCGCTTACCTCGGCCGGGTCCCGTAGGGTACCCTGGACTATAAGAAGGGCCCAGCCCCTTGCTCCCATGCCTGAGCGTTGTTGTCTTACCCAAAGTTTGTCTATGAAAATGGTCTCCTAGTGTTTTCCAGTTCCCAGTGTTTCCCGTATCCTGTATCCCGTGCTATCCTGTTCAAGTGCTGTGCTGAGCTGTAGTCGTGCTGTGCTGTATACCATGCCTGTCCTGCTACATCACACCTGACGACTGCCTGCTGCCTAGTCCCAGCCTAGCCTGCCTTGCTACTGTCCGAGCTGCCTCAGGTACACTATACGAACTATAGACTGTGACCTGCGCCCTATTGGCCAGCTGCCATACCATCAAGGTGGTACGGTCCAGTGGGTCAACGAACCCAACGTGACATTGGGTAATTAAAGTTGTTGTATGGGAGCAGAAACCTCCTTCGGCAATTCTGTCAGATTTGACGGCAAGTATAGTGCTATATGCAGCGCTATTTTTGCAATCAAATCGACAGAAGCCATGACTGAACCTCAACGGACTCCATTAGGAGTCAATGGAGTTCTTTGGACACCATTGGGATTCATTGTGCAATGACCCTGCACAGCGGCATCTCCTCCATTATGATCAGAAGCCATGACGCAGATGTGAACATAGACTTAGAGACAATGCAACATTATTATCTTTGTGCCGTGATTGTTATTGTAGATCAAGTAAATAGAGCTGAGCTGCAATACCAGACACAAGCCATGGACAGTGGCACTCTTTAAGGAACGCAGGGTGGGGAAGCAGAACCTTATAAAATTTCCTGCCACCAGCCTTTTTCCGTTGCATTTTCCGAGTTTGTTTTTCTTCCTAAGGTTGGGTACTTAAACCATGTGGAAGTCCCTCTGACCTGATGCACCAACGCATGTAAAAGCTATGACTGTCATTAATGAGTGAATATGCGGGTCTCCATGGAGACGCAACTATTACACACAATAACAACTGCATTCTCAACTTTGGCATCACCATGTTCTCTTTCACACCCGTCCTTCAGCAGCCTCTGAGTTTGTCTTGCGGCAGGGAGCATGCGCCTTTTAACAGAGAAACGGCAGCCAGACCTGCCCTGCTATGAATCTTCGTTCCCCATTCGGTAATTCCCACTCTCGTGGCAATCAGTACTGTGCATGTAGTGCTAATAACGATCCATGGCCACTACAGTGGCGCTTGTTAAATTTTATGCCCACTGTTCTGCTCTACACTTTGACACCAACATTAAATACACAGATCAGAAATAGGGGGACACAGGCACATAGGAAAAAAAGTGGGGGACAACCAAAAAAATGGGGCAGGCCCACCTTCAGTTACGCACCTGACCAAAGCTTTCACTGAAGATTGTAGAATGCCTTTGCACACAATGCAATGTTGGGGAATGAAAGTAAAAGTCACTTTGGGTCCTGAGTAGCTAGAACACTCATCTGTCTCTGCATCTCCCACAGACTATAATAGAAAGTGACCACACATGCCACTTCTTTAGCTGTAATGGGTTTGTTTTCCTTGAGACTCATGAGGTCCCAGTGGTTATTGTTCTTTAAAGGGTAACTAAACTTTCAAAAAACTTCTAACATGTCATAGTGACATGTCAGAAGTTTTGATTGGTGGTGGTCACCAATCTCTAAAATAAAACTGCAGAAGCGCTTGGCTGTGTTCTGTGCCGCTTCATTTCTGAATGGCTTTTCTCGGAAAGCTGAGCAGTTGGTGTACGGGCTCATAGACTAGCTATTGAGCCCGTACACAAATTGCCCGAGCGCTTCTGCCGCATCATTTTAGCGATTGGTGGGGGTCTCAGTGCTCAGACCCCCACCGATTAAAACTTCTGACATGTCACTATGACATGTCAGAAGTTTTTCGAAAGTTTAGTTACCCTTTAAAGAAGAAAGGCACTTTGCCTGGTTTTTACCATTTTTATTTCATTTTAAAGAGCCATCTTCTTCCTTTGAAATCGTATTCACTGTTCTCTTTACAAGGAGTATAAAATTTGTTTACTTAAAAAAAAAAAAAACAATGAAATTACTTAAACCATTCACATCCACCAAAACGGCCCAAACATGTAATTAGCTAAGGGTATGTGCGAGCTTGCGTCCTTTTGGCCAAAATGATTACCAATACCCCAGGTATTTTTCATTATTATGTATATTCGCTTCTCTTGGACACAGCCGGGTCTTTGATGCTGGGAGAGCATGGTGTGTTGTTGTTTGGCATAGCAAGCAGGGTAGCCCGCTCTATGAATTATCAAGGCGTCACAAATAGGCTTCTACCTGGCTATACACGTTGTGCCTCATGACGTACACACTATCCCTCCATGTTTCACTCACTTGCACCCCATTATCCATTTATTTCTATTCAGGCACTTCATTTATTACTGCCCCCTATATTTCACTTATAGTATTACACTTGCACACACACTATTCATTTATTATTTCTTACTACACATCCCATGCACCACACACCACTCCCCTCAAGACTAGTGGGAGTGGCTATTATTATTTAAAGCACCTGCTCGCCCTTTCATCAGCATTTCTGGCCTGGCTGTGTCCATTTGTAAGTATGGCCTTTGTCGGTGTTTTTGTATATGTCCCTGTGTTTTTATCGGTTCTGTTTGTGCATCAGGAACGTTCTGTTCCAGTTTAGGAGTTAGGGACTCGCAAGTCTGGGGATCCTTGTCGTGGATTGCGAGCTTGCGTCCTTTTGGCCAAAATGATTACCAATACCCCAGGTATTTTTCATTATTATGTATATTCGCTTCTCTTGGACACAGCCGGGTTTTTGATGCTGGGAGAGCATGGTGTGTTGTTGTTTGGCATAGCAAGCAGGGTAGCCCGCTCTATGAATTATCAAGGCGTCACAAATAGGCTTCTACCTGGCTATACACGTTGTGCCTCATGACGTACACACTATCCCTCCATGTTTCACTCACTTGCACCCCATTATCCATTTATTTCTATTGAGGCACTTCATTTATTACTGCCCCCTATATTTCACTTATAGTATTACACTTGCACACACACTATTCATTTATTATTTCTTACTACACATCCCATGCACCACACACCACTCCCCTCAAGACTAGTGGGAGTGGCTATTATTATTTAAAGCACCTGCTCGCCCTTTCATCAGCATTTCTGGCCTGGCTGTGTCCATTTGTAAGTATGGCCTTTGTCGGTGTTTTTGTATATGTCCCTGTGTTTTTATCGGTTCTGTAAGGGTATGTGCACACACACTAATTACGTCCGTAATTGACGGACGTATTTCGGCCGCAAGTACCGGACCGAACACAGTGCAGGGAGCCGGGCTGCTAGCATCATAGTTATGTACGACGCTAGGAGTCCCTGCCTCTCTGCAGGACAACTGTCCCGTACTGTAATCATGTTTTCAGTACGGGACAGTAGTTCCATGGAGAGGCAGGGACTCCTAGCATCGTACATAACTATGATGCTAGGAGCCCGGCTCCCTGCACTGAGTTCGGTCCGGTACTTGCGGCCGAAATACGTCCGTCAATTACGGACGTAATTAGTGTGTGTGCACATACCCTAATGGACACAATTACAGCTAAAAGAGACGATGGAAAGTGCACAGTATATACCTAATAGACATAAAGAAACAGTTATGGAAAGTACAAGTCAAGGAGGTCAAGTGTGTCTGGAGCAAGGCTAGAAGATGTAAATAATTTAAGTACTCTTCCACAAATGCGCTATTCAGAAGTTACCGCTGAAATAGAAGTGGTATTTCTCAGCTTTAAAAGCATTAATAGGGAAGGATTATGTATGTTTTGTTGAAAGGCTTAGGCTCTGTTCACATTTGGATCAGAGCTTCTCTCACAAATTCTTGCAGATTTGATGGGAGAAATAGCGCTGCATGCACCGCGATGGAACCCATTATAAGTCACTGGGGTTAGGAGCCAATGGTATACGTTGTTTGATGGATCCGTTATAAATGGAAGCCACAGTGCATATGTGATTAAAGGAGGGAATTTATTATGCACTCTACGTCAGTTTTCTGCCGTAAAAAAGTCACAATTTGCATAAAAACTCAGTTATTGATTTTTTATGTTGCCTCAGCCACTTTCAAAAAAAAGTTGGTGGGTCCTAACGGTAGGGATGTGGCCACCCGCGGCCCGGGTAATTCACTGTAATTTACGCTAGAAACTGGCATATATTATAGCAGAAATCTACTCCAGCTCATAGCTGACGTGGATTTCCCTTTCTGGTACATGGACAGCCAAAGATGCGCCAAATTTATTAATGTTAAGACTGGTGGATGAAACACCAGTATTAATAAATGACCCCCCTTTTGTTTTTCCATTCTTACATAGTTACATAGTTAGTACGGCTGAAAAAAGACACATGTCCATCAAGTTCAACCGAGGGACGATGCCATAACAGCTTTGACGGATCTGATCCAAACGAATCCCAGAAGATCTTTTTGACTTATTTTATAATGACTTTTAATGACTTTTAGAATGACTTTTAAAGCTTATATATACGCTGCTATGGGGCCTGCGGCATGAGGGGGTCCGTGCCGCCTGCCGGCACAGGCTCCCCTATGCCCGGAGGCACTACTAGCAGCTGCTATGGCTGGTACAGCGGTAGCGATGCCACATTCAATAGCATCTGCTTTAGGATGCAGATACTATTGAACACTATGGCAGAGCAGGGAGGTATCTGCCAGCTCTGCCATTTGCTAGGCTACAGGCAGGATCCCTGCGCAGGCCGGCGTAATGACGTCACTGGATCACGCTGGCCTAGGCAAAGATCCCGTGGCGTTGAGGATGCTGTGGAGCAGCTCAGTTCATCACGGGTGAGAGATATAGGAGAAAAATAATTAAGAGTGAATAATGAATCGATGAAAAAATGAATGAATAGATGAATAAATAAACAAGTGAATGAACAAGCAAATAAACAAGTAAACGAATGATCGGTTATACAAATAAATGATGAGATAAATAAGTTCATGAATGGATGAATGAAATGGAAAACAACCAAATGTGAATTTGTTAAAAAATATATAAAAATACAGTGAGAAAAACAAATAAATAAACAAATCGTTTAACAAGCAAATAAACAACTTAATGAATGAATAAATAAAAGATTGTAATGGATGAATTAATGAATGAACATGAGGACAAGCAAATATCAATTTAAGAGAAATAAACAAATACGTGAATGAATGGCAAGTGAATGAACAAATGAGTGAATGAGTAAATGCTTGAATGACTGAGTTTATTAATTAAAAAATGAATAAAAGAACAAACGAATGAATGAGAAAACAATTGTCAATTTGTTAAGATTTTTTTTGATCTCTTACATTACTTTTTCCAATATATACTGTAGATGAACAAAATAAAAGAGGCAAAAATATGAATTTTAATATGAACATTGCAATTAGATTAGAGGCTACGTTTTTGATTTTAGAACGATTAAATTAATATTTCATGAAATGAATACAAATCTTGCATTATGTGCATTAGAATACAGGAATGTTTTCCAAGAGGAAATGTTTTTATTTGTTTGAGAAGTAAATGAACATCATGTCTGCCAGAACCTCCATTGAGGTTATACAATACTAGTCATTCGGGAGACCATTGAAGGTGCGTTCTTTAATCCTAGCTTCCTTGATATAGTTTAGCTGTGTGGATAGGGACATTAGAATTTTGGGAATATTATGGTGTAACAGTGGGAACAAAGAGAATTATACATCAAAACTGTTTCAGAGAAAGGTGATATTGTTGCCCATAGCAGTCAGTCTATGTCTCCTTTCTCCATTGTTTTGATCCTCTGTTTTGATACATTAGACTCATATAATCCTATATAACGTCCTCCATAAATACAATCATTAGACTGAATCACTACAATGAGCATTGTGAGAAAAGCACTAGAAAGACTTATGTGCTTATCTCTTCCCACAAATGGACGTACTATTATGTCTTATTTGTAGTCACCTAATGGCAATAGAACGTAATAGCTTGTCTTGGTGATCGCGCAGGCACGCAATCTGTGCGCGCACAATCACCATGGGAACTCGTCTGTGACTGTATGGCTGTACTCAGAGATCTCGCCCATTTAAACCCTTAAATATTCCGATCAATAGCAACTGAAGCATCTAAAAAGCTTGACAGGGTGGGGTGCAATCGCGGGAAACAGATGGGTTACCATAGCTGCCGGAATCCTAACAAAGATCAGATCTGCTGTAGGTATTTCCCTAAAAAATTATTAAAAGTTAAACAATAAATTATATACCCCCCAAATTATGTCGATAAAAATGACTGAAAATCAGTTCCATACATCATCTGAATTGGGTTGTACCATATATCAAATATCCACTGGATAGGTGGGGGGGCGGAGCTAACCGCACTGTGAGATGGTCGCTTGATCCCGGCGCTCCTCACTGAGACGCAGACTTCCACGGTTGGAGGGCTTTTAATTACACGATAATGGTTCGTACAAGTCGGGACAAATCGTGTGACTCCCGGGGGACTCCGAAAACCGGTAAAACGCAGTCGGAGATGGAGAAATTCCTCCATAAAAAGCATCTCTCCCCGGCCGGGAAAAGCAAGATGGCGCCGGAGAAATCACTCCCGCCGGAAACAAGCCGCGATGATGATTCTGATGAAGAGAGCTCCTGTACGCACTCTGATGCTGGAGGTGGGTCAGATCCATTACCTATTACTAGAGCTTTCTTGAAAAAAACATTGGCTAGCGCGATGTCCCCAGTATTAAAGGAACTGTCTTCCATTAAAGCGGACATACAGCATGTGGGGCAAAGAGTGGCAGTACTGGAGGACACTCAATCCGCCATTATGCAACAAGTGGAGGCCGTGCAAGGTGCAGTAGCTTCACATGTCTCCCATCTAAATCATACTTACCTACAGTTGGAGGATCAGGAGAACCGCAGCAGGCGGAAAAATGTCAGGTTGAGAGGCATCCCAGAGACGGTATCCACAGAGGAGATTTTGCCAACAGTGAGGATCATTTTCTCGACCATTCTGGGACAGGAAAAAGCGGCGCAGGTCATTATTGAGAGAGCCCATCGGGCATTACGACCTAAGCCATCTCGAGACGAACCTCCCAGAGATGTTATCTGCGGTCTGCTCAATTTTTTGGACACGTCTGCCATTCTCTCGGCTGCACGAGTGATTCCCGACTTGGCATTTGAGGATAGCAAGATACTGGTCTTCCAGGATCTAGCTGCCAGCACCCTGGCCAAAAGACGGCTGCTGAAGCCCTTGACCGAAGCTTTGAGGCTAAGGAAGATACCCATGCGATGGCTGTTCCCGTTCGGCCTGGCGATCCTGAGGGAGGGTCGACAGATCACTATCAGGACGCCAGAAGATCTCGCTAAAGCCTGGCCGAAAATAGGCATGGAGAAAATCGACATACCGGACTGGATGCCGATACAGCGAGATGTCCCGACATGCGAGGTCCCTGATCCGCACACTTGGCAGAAACCCCGGAAGTTTAAGGCCCCACGTAGCAACACGAGGAGAGGGTTTGGACAGCAACTGGAAGCCCCATGAGCCCGTTCGGGGCCCCCGCTAGAGGGGATTTGACCACTTTATATCCTTTACTTTTTGGCTAAGTTGTTATAAGATTTATGCCCTGTCATTGTGTTGTTATGATGTTCATCAGCACGTACACCCTCCTTTTATGGCACAAGATTTGTAGATTATATGGAAGTCTGTGTTCTCTCTTAACATTGAATGAGGTTGGTTTCCTCGTTTCACCCCCCTTGCAACTCTGTAGTCGGGCCACGACATCTTAAGACAAGGGACATCCTCTGTGGGATAGGAGGTTCTCCCTTAATATCTTTTTGCCTATGGAATGTCGTTGCCTCACTACATCCTTTTCTATTTTTTCTTTTGTATATAGTTCTATGTGTGTTTTGCATCTCTCCGGTGTTCACGCCTACATTGTATTATGAAGCTAATTGTTTTCTGAAAGGGTCATGGCCCCGATTACTTTCTTGACACTGAATGTAAATGGGTTTGGGACACCGCAAAAGAGGTCTCAGGTGTTCAAAATGTTTAAACAGGATAAGCCGGACGTCTTGATGTTGCAGGAGACTCATTTCCGCCATGAGAGGTTACCCCGCTTGCCGTTGTCCTCATACAGCCAGTGGTTCCATAGTACCCATACATCGGCCTCTAGAGGTGTGACTGTAGGTATTCATAAAGATTTTCCATTTAAAGTAGAAGTTTCAATGGCTGACCCGGCAGGCCGATATATTTTTCTTAAGGGTTCTCTCTGCAACACCGGGATGACTATAGCATGTTTGTATGCCCCCAATGATAAACAGATTCCATGGTTGCTTAAGACATTACGTATACTTAAGAGTTTTGGGGAGGGGATGTCAGTTGTGGGAGGGGATCTAAATGTGGCGCTGGAATCTGATCTCGACTCTACTTCGACCGCCCGTGTGTTCACTCATCGAGCTATGCACAAACTTAAATTGATGTTATATAATTGCCAGCTAACGGATGTATGGCGTCTCTCCCATCCACAGGAAAGAGATTATACATTTTATTCACATCGACATAAAGTATATCGCAGACTAGACTACATCTTTATGTCTACGCCGTGCCTTTCAAATTTGCAGTCAACATCCATAGGGCATATTACAGTTTCAGATCATGCCCCGGTGCTGGCTACAATACATGTTCGAGATCTGCCGGTCAGATCTTGGTCTTGGCGGCTTAATGACACGATACTCTCAGATGAGGTGCACACGGGGGTCTTGGGTGCGAAATTGGAGGAATATTTTTGTCTAAATAGTACACCTGATGTAGCAGTGCCAGTAATATGGGAAGCCCATAAAGCATTTATCCGAGGTGAATTCATTGCATTATGCTCTCGTTTGAAGAAGGATAGGAATAAGAAAATGCAGTCTTTGCTGGCGCAGATCTCGGCTCTTGAACGACTGCACCAGCAAACTCTGACAGCTCCCTTACGCAAGGAATTAGACTCCCTCCGTCATAAACTTAAAGATATGCTAAATATACAGGCAGCAAAGGCCTTTCAGAGACTCAAATGTCGTATATATTTACATGGAGATAGGGGCTCAAAATTGATGTCCAAAATGCTCAAGACTCAAACGGAGAAATCCTTTGTTTCCTCTGTTAAGACTGCCTCGGGTCAGCGGGTTTCTACCACTCCTCAAGTGGCCGAAGCCTTTAGACAGTTCTACGCTAACTTATACAATCTAGACGCTCAAGGTCCAGCGAGTTCATTAGCCTCAGCACACGAAGACAGAGAGGTGGCGGTTCGGTCTTTCCTCAGCAAACTGACTTTTCCCCAATTATCAGATAGTGAAAATACATCCCTATTGGCCCCCTTCACGATAGAAGAGTTGCAGACCAGTTTAACTAGCATACCCTCGGGGAAATGTCCAGGGCCAGATGGACTACCCATCACGTATTATAAAAAATTTAGTAGCATACTTCTCCCACACTTTCTGGAGGTGTGTAATTCTCTCCTGAGTGGTTCTTCCCTCCCGCCGCAGGCTCTGGAAGCCTTCATTACTCTCATTCCAAAAGAAGGAAAGAGTCCTGATGACTGTGCAAGCTATAGGCCGATTTCACTGTTAAACACAGATGTGAAGTGGTGGGCCAAACTACTGGCTAGCAGAATAGCTAAATTTTTACCGAAATTGATAGCAGAAGAGCAGGTGGGTTTTGTTCCACGGCGGGAAGGGAAGAATAATATCACTAGAGTTATTAATGCGATACACCTCGCGCGAAGGAAGGGGGTTCCTCTTGTCCTTTTAGGAACTGACGCTGAAAAGGCCTTCGATAGGGTCGACTGGAGGTTTATCCAAAGTGCCTTAGAAAAATTTAAGTTTCCCCAGCCCTTTATAAGTGCTGTATTCTCCCTATACTCAAAGCCTTCAGCCAAAATTAGAGTAAATGGAATATTGTCAGCCCCTTTCTTCATAAAAAATGGTACCAGACAGGGCTGTCCTCTCTCCCCGGCTCTTTTTATTTTGGCCCTAGAGCCACTGTTATTATATATTAGACAACATGAAGAGGTTAGAGGATTGAAGGTAGGGGCGGTAGAGCATAAAATTGCAGCATTCGCTGATGATCTCCTTTTATTTATCACCAACCCACTGTCGGCTCTGCCGCACCTACTGACGCTGTTCGATGAGTTTGGTTTCGTTTCCAACTTCAAAATAAATCTTAGCAAGTCGGAAGCGTTAAATATCAATGTCTCCTCCCGGACCATTCTTAAACTGCAAAATTGCACCCCCTTCAGGTGGCCATCCGGGGCTATAAAATTTCTGGGGGTTATGATTCCTGCTGACCTGAGGGAGCTCTTTAGTCTTAATTATAAAGTCCTTTTTGCTAAGATCCGTAAGCAATTGTTATCCATGAGAATCCCGTTTATGTCGTGGTTTGGTAGGAAGAACTTACTCGCCACTTATATACTTCCGCAGATTACGTATCTGGTGTGTGCTTTACCTATAGAGGTTCCGAAGAGCTACTTCAGGAATTTCAAATCCCTGTTCATTTCCTTTTTATGGGGCTCTAAGAGATCCAGACTAGCATACTCCTTCCTGATACAAAAGGAGCAAGGGGGCATCTCCTTACCGGATCTGGAAACATATTTTATAGCGAACCATTTAGCCCGCTGGACGCAACTGGCAGACGGGGGTAATACCTCTCTGTCTGTGGTTATGGAAAGATCCCTCATGGGACCAGAGATGTTGGGATTGCTATGGGTTCGATCTGCCTCGTACTCCTCAAAGGGATACTTGAGCCCAATCACTAAGGGAACGATGGCGGTGTGTCACACGGCAAAAGCCTTGAATATGTCAAAACAGCTCCTCTCGCCTCTTGCTCCTTTGAGTGTCCTGCCCTCATATTTGGGTAGACCGTCCGATAGAACAGCGGATTTTTGGAGGTGCTTAAATAAGGTACAAGTATCTGAATTGTGGGAACTAGATGGGCCGCCCGACTTGCAATCGGTTTTTAAGGGACGGGATCTGAAGCAACCAAACGCACTACAAATGGCAGATTATACAACTACCATTGGTATGTTCAAAGCTCAATCACCTCCTTTAAAAGTAGACCCGACTTGGCTAGAAAATTATATATTATTACCGGCCACCCCGTCTAAAGTTCTGTCTAAATTGTATAAAGGCATTCTATTGGAGACATCTTCGCAAAAACCTCATTTTGTGAGACAATGGGAAAAGGAGTTGGGCTTGTCTCTCTCCAAAGAGGAAGTAGGGTTTATATTGAAAGCCGCTCAGGGGTTTTCTAAGTGTGTACGTATACAAGAAAATTCCTACAAGCTGGTAACACGTTGGTACCGAACTCCGGACTTCCTATTTTCTATAGGTTTAGTCTCTGATAATTTATGTTGGAGGTGCCGAGAGGGTCCGGGCACCTTCCTTCACATTTGGTGGTCGTGCCCCAAGATATTAAGCTATTGGAGGGGGGTTGAAAAAATAATAAATTCTGTCTGTTCTACAAATATTACACTAACATCTGCACTGATACTGCTCTGGTTGCCAATACCTGATTTTACGCCATCTGTACACAGTCTTCCGACCCACATGATCTCTGCTGCTAAATTGCTAGTGCCTACCTTTTGGAGACAGTCTAACCCGCCGACGGTGGAGATATGGTTAGATAAAATGCAGCAGATATGTAGATTGGAGGAAATGGCTGCCTGGATAAACCATTCAAGGGAGAGATATCTGAAGATATGGAAACCATGGCTGGTCCGGGAGGTGGGGGGGTCATAAGAACAAGCGAGACCCGCTTGCCAGCTCTTCCTCACGAGTAGATTGGGTGCGGTTGGTACTACCGGATGATCGGGAGTAGGGGTGCGAAGGGACATGATATATGATATACGATAGGTGGACAGGAGAGGAGAATGTACCATGTGTGTTATTTTTTCCGTATGCATTTTTTGAGTCTGGCCTACACTGTATCCATAAACACTGTCTCCACAACTCAGCACAATTCTGTTATTCACGTCATGTTATGAATTAAGAGACCTTTCAAATTCAAGTCAAGTTGAAGTCCTATTTGCATATTTTCAACCATTGTAATGTGGTAATGTGACATAAAGGCGTGACACCGGAGGATGCTACTACCATGTTCTTATTTCCCTGTATTATGACTTAGCTATTTTGTACTCTTACTGAGATGCATGTCAGTTCAGGGTATTTTGTGGGTTAGCCTGTATTGTGAGGATGTTGTTTCCTTTGCGATGTCTATCTGACGTCATTTTCAGAGAGTTGTAATGACACCCAGGACTTGTATTCTTACTTTGTTTACATTTTGCAAACCCTGATACCTGACTTGTATTGTATCGTATGATGTCTTCCCTTGTATGTTATGTGTACCAGTTTAATAAAAAGAGATTTTGCAAAAAAAAATAAAAAATATCCACTGGATAGGTGATAAATGTTAGATCGGTGGGGGTTAGATCGCTCGACTCCTTCCGTTAGTACCATAGACTTTGAATTGAGCAGCAGGGCGCACAGTGAACCACCACTGCATTAAAACTTATCCTAGCCGCGGTTGTGTGGCTGGATGGATCGGTGGGGGTCCCTCTATGGATAAGTTTGGTGTATGCCCGGGAGCTTTCTTTGCACATATGCTGAATATACACTGCAAACTTAGTGTGAAGAGAGCCTTATGGTGACAGCATCATGTTGTGAGAATGCTTCAATGTTAATGTATTGGAGTGAACAGGTTAAGGTCCAATTACACGGCCCGTTACGGGGCCAAAAAAACAAGCGCCGATCAGTGAGGCAGCTCATTGATTGGCGCTCATTCGCTCCTTTCATAAGGAGCGATGCCTGGTTATGTATGGGGATGGGGATGGGCAATCGATACTACGGTCACTCATACCCATACATTTCTATCATGTCGGCAGCACCTCTCTCTGTTTACACAGGGAGATATGTTGTCAACAACAATAATATTTCTTGCTGCATAAACGATATGATCCGCCGATGAACTTGTTCATTGGCTGATCCTTGCCCTGTTTACACAAGGCAATAATCGAGAACAAGTATAAAGATAAACGCTCGTTTTCTTGATCATTGGCCCTTGTAAAAGGGCCCCTAGAGTCCAGATATTAATCCAATTGAAAAATTTGTAGTGGACTTTAGATCCATGATCCCCATGGAACTTAGAAGCGTTGAATAGATGTAAGAAGCCTCTCCACGTGCTGTCAAAGATCTCTCTACTAAAAACTGACCTGAAGGGATAATGTATAGTTAAGCTAGATTCACCTGCTGATGAAAAGATATGCTAAAACACAACCTTGAAAAATATACAGTAAATCCTGGTGTATTAACCTATGGATTTTTGCTGAGGACTTAGTCAATTTCAATATAATGGGTGAAATCCAAGTACATTTTTTTCAAGAAACCGGATATTCTGCAGATGTTAGTATTTGCAATCTGCTCTATCACAGATTCTGTATTTATGCACACTACCTGTGTATTATTATATGGGCAGAATTGTGAGGAAAATATATATGCAATACATAAGAATATACATAATGGATATAATAATGGAGAACCAGTTAAGTTACTAAACATGGAGATAATGTGGGGTTGACATAGATAAGACGCAACTATTCCTATTATAAGTATGTGCCTGCCGTACAGTCCGAATTGTTTTCAATATGTTCTTCTACCGTCTCCATATTAATCTCAGCAAACCACACTGGGGTGAGGGAGGTGTGTAGGTTTCTCGCGGCAAGGGATGATGCCAAATGCTTTAATCAAATTAACGCACTGTTGTTTAATGAGAATGACGGAGGTCGCAGAGTCCGCCATGCTATTAAGATTTACTAAAATCTCTATAAAAATCAGTAAAGGAGACCCCAGATTGTAAAGACCCCAGTGATGAATGTCATGTATTGCACTACTGGTGGTGGAAGTGACATAGCTGTTCTTCATCATTACAATTTTTGATTATTCATTTCTACTGTAGATGTAGCAGACCTGAAATTATAATTTAACTCTTTCTATTGTAATGAATTAACTCGGCTAACCCACAGTAGTATGATAAAAATACACTGATATTAACACTTTGTTATATCATATTGTACCTGCTACATCTGTATGTCATTTCTGCTTCCCTAAACAGGGGACATATATTATAGTATAGAATAGTATTTAACGTTCTAATATAGACTGCTTTAAAATTTGATTTCAAAGGACTATGTCTTCTGAGGAGGTAGTGGGGGGGGGGATATTTGTTTTTATATGTTCCTTAAGATAGAATTTTTATATAGATCCACAAATAAGCAAAACATCCTCCAGCTGCATCCTACGATTTGTTCCCTTGGATAGAACTAAACCATAATCGATTTTACAATGTTTGAACACTGCACATAGAACGGCTTTATAGGGGTTCTTAAATGCTATAGACACCTTTGAGGGCATTTTTTTTTTTTTTGTTAAATAAATAGATTAGTCAGTGGGATTAGTGTAACTTTGTAGTTAGTCTTTATTAAAAAATCGTTTTACTTTAGGAGATACAGCTGTTCTGTATTCTCTATACAGAGCAGCTATATAGTTCGCTTTACACTGAATATGTCAGTCCCGCAGACCTGATAGGTTCAGTGTCGACGGGTCCTACGTGTCTGTGATACGCAGGATCCACCTGTAAACGATCACATTTAAGTTAATAATGATTACAGATGGATCCTGCGTGTCACAGGCAAGTAGGACCCGCCACTGAACCTGTAAGGGACTGACGTATTCAGTGTAAGGCATGGTTTACACAAGCGTGTGCGTTTTGCGCACGCAAAAAACGTGGCGTTTTGCGTGCGCAAAAGTCACTTATCAGCTCCGTGTGTCAGCCCTGTATGATGCGTGGCTGCGTGATTTTCGCGCAGCCGCCATCATTATGACACTCCGTTTGGATGTTTGTAAACAGAAAAGCACGTGGTGCTTTTCTGTTTACATTCAGAGTTTGACAGCTGTTGCGCGAATCACGCAGTTTGCACGGAAGTGCTTCTGTGCGGCATGCGTGGTTTTCACGCACCCATTGACTTCAATGGGTGCGTGATGCGCGAACAGCGCACAAAGATAGAACATTTCGTGAGTTTTTTTCAGCAGACTCACGCTGAGCAAAACTCACGGAATGTCTGCATGCCCCCATAGACTAATATAGGTGCGTACGACACGCGTTAAAAGCACGCGCATTGCACGCACGTATATCACGCTCGTCTAAACGAGGCCTAAAGCGAATGATACAGCTGCTCTGTATAGAGAATACAGAACAGCTGTATCTCCAAAACTAAAATGATTTTTTAAATAAAAACTAATTACAAAGTGACACTAAACACACTGAGTAATCTACAGGGTGGGCCATTTATATGGATACACCTAAATAAAATGGGAATGGTTGGTGATATTAACTTCCTGTTTGTGGCACATTAGTATATGGGAGGGGGGAAACTTTTCAAGCTGGGTGTTGACCATGGCGGCCATTTTGATGTCGGCCATTTTGTCTCAAACTTTAGTTTTTTTCAATGGGAAGAGGGTCATGTGACACATCAAACTTATCGAGAATTTCACAAGAAAAACAATGGTGTGCTTGGTTTTAACGTTACTTTATTCTTTCATGAGTTATTTACAAGTTTATGATAAAGATAGTGGGGCCATTCTTCATCAATGGAAACCTCATCAACGGGATATCTGAAATTGCTACATGATGATCTGTTTCCCTCTTTATGCACTGAAGCTGGCACGTTCCCTGAGTTTTTCCAGCAAGATGGTGCACCACCACATTATGGGTGTCAGGTCCGAGCATTCCTAGATGAACAGTTTCCTGGAAAGTGGATTGGTCGTCGTGGGCCAGTTGAATGGCCCCCTAGGTCTCCCGATCTGACCCCCTTAGACTTTTATCTTTGGGGTCATCTGAAGGCAATTGTCTATGCTGTGAAGATACGAGATGTGCAGCAACTGAAACTACGGATACTGGAAGCCTGTGCTAGCATTTCTTCTGCGGTGTTGCTATCAGTGTGTGAAGAGTGGGAGAAGAGGGTTGCATTGACAATCCAACACAATGGGCAGCACTTTGAACACATTTTATAAGTGGTCAGAAACTTGTAAATAACTCATGAAAGAATAAAGTAACGTTAAAACCAAGCACACCATTGTTTTTATTGTGAAATTATCGATAAGTTTTATGTGTCACATGACCCTCTTCCCATTGAAAAAACTAAAGTTGGATACAAAATGGCCGACTTCAAAATGGCCGCCATGGTCAACACCCAGCTTGAAAAGTTTCCCCCCTCCCATATACTAATGTGCCACAAACAGGAAGTTAATATCACCAACCATTCCCATTTTATTTAGGTGTAGCCATATAAATGGCCCACCCTGTATATATATATATATATATTTTTTTTTTTTTTTTTTAATGCCCTCAATTGTGTACATAGCATTTAAAGGAGTTGTCTGGTTTCAGCAAGTTAATATTATTTTTTGTACAATTAAAAGTTATAAAATTTTTCAATAAACTTTCTGTATTAATTTTTCATGGTTTTGAAGATCTGCTTGTTGTCATTCAGTAGAAACATTCATGGTTTACTTCCCGTGGATACAATTCTGTCCATGTTCATGTGATGGACACACAGGTGCACGGCTCGTTACAGTTACATTTACGTGTATCAGAGCTGTGTCTTCTAATAATCCCAGCACCTGTGTGTCCATCACATGACCATGGACAGAGTTTTATCCGCTGGAATTAAACAATGAATGTTCCTACTGAGTAACAAGTAGACCTTAAAAAACAACAAGAATTAATACGGAAAGTATATTGGAAAATTTTATACGTTTTAATTATAGAAAAATAATATTAATTTGCTAAAACTGGACAAATCCTTTATGACAATGACTGTATATATATATTATATATATATATTATATATATATTTTTTTTTTTTTTTTTAAAAATGCACTACGATATATTACAACAAAATAATCACAACTTTGCATTTTAAGTAAAAATAAAATAGCATAACAAGAAAAACTTTATATTGGCCATTGCTGCATTGTGTTAGGACCTGTTATGCCGCAGTCCTGTGTTGGGAGATCACTGTTAAGCACCATGATTGGGAGAAGTGATCTCTCAACTCAGCAGTAAGATAAACACTCACAGAGCACCAGCATCAGAGAGAGAAAAGATGAAGCAATCTTTGGGTATGTGCACACACACTAATTACGTCCGTAATTGACGGACGTATTTCGGCCGCAAGTCCCGGACCGAACACAGTGCAAGGAGCCGGGCTCCTAGCCTCATACTTATGTACGATGCTAGAAGTCCCTGCCTCGCTGCAGGACAACTGTCCCGTACTGTAAACATGATTACACTACGGGACAGTTGTCCTGCAGCGAGGCAGGGACTCCTAGCATCGTACATAAGTATGATGCTAGGAGCCCGGCTCCCTGCACTGTGTTCGGTCCGGGACTTGCGGCCGAAATACGTCCGTCAATTACGGACGTAATTAGTGTGTGTGCACATACCCTTAGGCTTAAACTTTCTATACATGCACGACTCCCGTGGACACCAGAAACTGCTTATTTATGTCTATTGCATCAGCCCCAAAGAGAAGAAACATCTCAACTTTGTACTTGTCTCTAGTCCAGTAAACTTCTATTCTGTAATTCTCTCTTTTCTCATGTGTCTAGTTTGCTATCAATAAGACATGTCATTATATGGATAGCACATGTATATGGTCTATAAATAGGCATCAATAATATTGATAACAACATTATAACACTATATATAATAATAACAACATAACACGATGTATAATAGTAATAATAATAATAATAATAATAATAATAATAATATAACACTATGTATAATAATAAAAAATACCATGTATAATAATAATAATAATAATAATAATAATAATAATAATAATAATAATAATAATAATAACATAATACTATGTATAATAACATAAAACTATGTATAATAATAATAATAAAAAATACTATGTATAATAATAACAACATAATACTATGTATAATAATAAATACTATGTATAATAATAGCATAACACTATGTGTAATAATAATAATAATAATAATAATAATTATAATATATGCTATGTATAATAACATAATACTATGTATAATAATAACATAACACTATGTATAATAATAACAACATAATACTATGTATAATAATAACAACATAATACTATGTATAATAACATAACACTATGTCTAATAACAATAAAAAAATAATATCTATAATAATAACATAATACTATGTATAATAATAATAATAATAATAATAATAATGATAATAATAATAATAAATACCATGTATAATAATAACATAATACTATGTATAATAACAAAACTATATATAATAATAATAATAATAATAATAATAATAAAAAATACTATGTATAATTATAACATAATACTATGTATAATAACATAACATGAATGTATGTATAATAATAAAAATAATATTAATAATAAATACTATGTATAATAATAACATAACACTATGTGTAATAATAATAATAATAATAATAATAATAATAATATATGCTATGTATAATAATAACAACATAACACTATGTATAATAATAATAAATACTAAGTACAATTATCATATAATACTATATTAAGGAATGAAATGCAAACACTGCAAACAGAACAAGTTGCTGGAATGTAAATCAAAATTGCCAGGCAGAAGAAAAAACGTAATTGACTTAGTTGGATAAATATTGGCATGAATTAATCAATGATTCGTCTGCTTGTCTTTTAATGTATGAATAGGTGCAAGGCCCTGTTTAACTTGTATTGTTCTCTTCTATAAACAAAATTCCAATCAACATGACAACTCAAACTAATAGTCCAAGGGGAATATAACACTGCATATATACATGGGAATTACAATAGAAATCTAGATTACAGGGAATGCCACAAATAACTGAGCCCATACCCAGTATAAACTGGACCATTGGGTCTATCTAAGGGCCTGTTCAAATCACCGTTGCCCTTTTTTTGAGGGGTTCTCTCTGAGGTTTCCATCGGGTTAACCCCTCAACGGAAAGGCAAACGGAAACCTCAGCTTCCGTTTCCCTCACCATTGAACTCAATGGTGATGGAATCCTCTGACGGGACCCCTCAGCAAAAAGCGACAGTGATGTGAACAAAGTCTTAATTTGTTTTGTTGAAGAAAGTGCCCCCCCTATCCTGTATAAAACAAATTTAATATGATAGTTTTGTGTAGCTTAGATTAGTCCCATTTAACACTTAGGCACACTGTGTACTCCAGTAGATCCTAAAAGTCCTATAAAAAAAAAAAGCAGGGATGAATGAAGAGGTTGGGGTAAAAATCTTAGTTTAAATTAGGCCATTGAGCTGAGATTATAACAAAAATACAGTTACATGACACAAACATTTACAGTATAAGATGTGTTTTCAAGGCACATCTGTGAATGTTTAGGAGTTTGTGTAATAGTCTGACATGTCATTCCAGGATATAGGTGCAGCATAGGAGAAGTCTTGGAGATTGGGATGAGAGATAGTAAAGAAAAAGAATGATAGCTGTTGGTCATTGGTCTAATGAGAAGGCAGGTAGGTTAGAGATGAGGGAAGGTTCAGCTTGTAGTGCCATGTTTTGCCCACTAAACTAAATTATTCTGCGCGTGCACCTGTAAGAACGCAGTCTGGATGCTGTAAGGCCTTGGCAGCGTTGTCACAGAAAAGATGATAGTCTATAGTCCAGGTGTAGTGGCAAAACAGGAGTTTTTACTCAGACCAGTGATACTTCACACCCAGCAACGGCAATAACACTCCTGAGTACTTGATAAGCACAGTCTCTTAAATACAGATTACAATGGTTCAGGCAGGTGATGATGGCTGACTAATCACTTCCACAGGACAGAGTCAAGGGCAGTCCTGCCTGATATAGGGGACGTCCACTTTGAAGGGGTTTTCCCATCAAAGACATTTATGACATATTCACAGAATATGTCATAAATGTTAGATAGATGTGGGTTGCATCTCTGGGACCCGCACCTATCTCTAGAACGGGGCCCCCTAATCCCTGTTCTACTGCTCTGTGTTGAGGCTGAAGCATGTGATTTCCGACAATGAATTACGGAAACAGCACAGCTCACTGATGGGAAAACCCTTTAACTTTTCAGGCTTTGCTCCAGGTCTCTCCTGCTGCTCTGCTCCACTCACAGCTTTCTGGGGAGTCTCCTGCCCGTCACTCACGCTGCACACATTGGCTCACACGATACTGCAGGAGGTTCCTGCCTGTCACCCTCACTAGCTTCTCGACTCACTCTGATTCAGGCCTACACACGTGCCGCTCTCCAACAGCATATTCAGCAGCTTGTTCTCTATCAGACTTTGCTTGCATACAAAATGGCAGGAACAATCGCCTTATAAGGTAAGCACCACCCCCAGCGTGAGGACGGGTTGTAGCCATGCTGCAACGTCACCACGTTGCTATGTCAGAGAAAATTAATCACTAAGATGGCATCCCGGCACCAACTAATTTAGACACAAAGCGAACAAACCACCACTTTCCAGTACCTGCCAGATAAAAATTACAGTGCAAATCAAACAGCAACACAATCAGCACATCACACCACGTCCTGTAGATGCTGCAACTGAGGGAGAAAATCAGTATTTAAGAACACAGTGCATGGAATTAAATAGACCATATTCCATACACATGTACTAATGCGCAACAAAATCCCCTTTAGGAATGGGGACTCTCCCCACACTCTTACACACCCATCAGTCACACAAAACTATTTTTCCGTTGTAAGGCTTCGTTCACATCTGCATCGGGGCTCTTTTCATGGGTTTCGTCTGAGCTTTCCATCAGGGGAACCCATCAACGGAAACCAAACTGAAACAAATTGTAACCATAGGTTTCCGTTTGCATCACCATTGATTTCAACAATAGTCGACTACGCTATTGATTCGATTAAAAAAACGAAACCCTTACACAACGGTGACAAATGGAAACCATTTGCAACGGATCCGTCCCCATTGAAATCAATGGTGATGCAAATGGAAACCTATGGTTTCCGTTTGTTTCAGTTTGGTTTCCTTTCATGAGTTGCCCTGACAGAAAGCTCTGATGGAACCCATGAGTCCCGACGCAGATGTGAACGAATATTACCTCTGTACACAAAGGTCATATTACCAAGAAGAACTAATAGATAGTGAAATGATAACATGCCGTTGGAGCTAAATATGTTGAACCTCATGACTCCTGGCTGGATGGGCTTTATTTTTGTGTCAGAATCGGTGCCCAGCAGAGAAAACTCGCGTCCTCCTCTAGACGAGTCCTCCTCCCATCTTATCCTTTGTGCTGATCAATGTCCCTCTCATAGACAGGGAACTCACACTGGCGCTATTCCCTGTTGTTCTGGTATGAACAGCTAAATAATAACTGTGTCTCTGATTCACCAGCTATGGACCTGGAGAGCAATCGGCTGCCACCACCATTTCCCATGGCAGCGCGTCATACAACCCTTTGTTGATCTAAGTTTGGTACAATTTATCCACAGTACATAAAGTACAATTTACATAAAACTTACTTACAAGTATGAAGTGGTGTGACCCAAAACTGAAAAGTAATACTTTTATTCAACCATTCATAATGCAGGACGAAGGCAATAATTTGACAATTTTTTTCTATTTTTTTTGCTGGATATACTATTAAACAACCATAAAGCACTCATTACAACACATCAATTTTTTGTGGTCCTGGAAGGAAAATTGCACCACTGTCTCCTGGTTATATTTCTCCTTGGAAAAATCTGCATTTGCTGTATGTGAGTCCCGCCTGTTGCTTTGGAGTCTTTTCTAAAGTCACTTTTAAGCCCCAGATGGTGAAGGGTCCTTCCCCTCCCCATTGCTATAATAGAAGGTTGCTATTTTTGCTCTGCTGAGCCATGTTTATTATCTAAAATTACAGTGTTCTTCTGCTACCACCAATTAAACATATCTCTGGCTTGTGGCTCTGAATGTTACACAGTTTATGAATGGGGCTTTAAGATTTTCTCACTAGGTGGTTTCGTTTCGTGATTTGCCTGCTGTGTCGGCCAGTGTATATCAACGTACTTCTAATATGTAGAAAGTGATTTTGTTTTAAGATTTATGTTGCATTTCAAAAATTATTGGAAGATTTTTGTGCTCCTGTGGAGATTGCACTTTCAGCGATTTTGGCCTTAAGAAAACAGAAAGTAAAATAAAAACACAGTAAAATGTATTACTAGAAAGAGAAAATCGAGGAAGAATGATATATTTTTATTAGTTCAGGGCATATTGGACAGTGGGTGTAAGCAGGCTCTGAAGATACTAGGGGCACTATTCAGCATCAAGGGAGAGGGAGGACAGAGATACAATTGAATGTGGTGATTGTTGGTGCCAAGAGACCTTGGGCACCATGAAAAAGACACAGGGCACATGCCCTTGGTGCCAGGTGCTAGCAACACCACTGTTGGACACGTAAAATTAGCCAATTTAAAGTAGAGGTTGACTACCCACAGTAATTAATATGGAAACGTGTAACTAAACATTTGGGAAACTTCTTACATGTCATAGTGACATGTTAGAAGTTTTGATTGGTGGGGGTCCAAGCACTGAGACCCCCACCAATAGCTCAAACGAAGCGACAGAAGTGCTCAACCGCTTTGTGTCTGTTCGGCTTTCTCTGGAAAACAGATGTATCATAAAACGGGCACATAGATTTTCTATTGAGCCCGTACTCCGATACATTGATTTCCAGGAAAAGACATGAAGCGTCTGAACGCTCACACGAGCGCTTCTGCCGCTTCTTTTGAGCGATTGGTGGGGGTCTTAGTGCTTGGACCCCCACCAATCAAAACTTCTGACATAACATAAGACATGTCAGAAGTTTCTCAAACATTTAGTTACCCTTTAAACATATATTTTAAAGTATTTTGGTTGCCAATGAACCTTCACAATAGGCTAATACTTCCTCATCCCTATTACTAAGCTGGAAGAAGCTAATACAGTTTTACACTATTTAAAAAAGATAATGGGGACAGTTCATGTCCTCCCCTTTCCTGCATATTACCTCTGCACACATGACAGAGTGTCACGACGGGGGTGTGGACCAACTCGGCCGTACTGCCGTAGTGGTATAGCATCTGGCCAAACAGGGTACAAAGTCAATGTCTTTAGTTCCAATAATGTACTAAGCTGTCAGCAGGCAGACAACAGGTGCGGTGAAACACAGTGGGTGTAGTAGGCGATACAACACGACTCCAACACTGTACAGCACAGGAACAGGGTAGCACGGGATACAGGGTACAGGTAGCAGGAACGGGAACACTGGAACTGGAAAACAATTCAAGGGACCATTTGCAAAGACAGACATGGGTAGGTACAAACAACGCTCAGGCAATAAAGGAAGAGGCAGGGCCCTTCCTATAGTCTAGGGTGCTCTGGGATCAATCAGCTCAATCTCACACATGTGTGCGCTTTGGCTCTTTAAGGCTGGACTGAGATCGCGAGCGCACCCTGGTGATCACTGCCGAACAGGACGGCCGCATATGCTGGCATCTCTGGAGAGAAAGGCGTTGCCAGGATGGGAGGAGTTTGTGGTTAGCCACCACGGATGTTACACAGAGAATGCCCACAACACTTTACCATTGAAATCAATAGGTCTTTTCATATGTTTCTTATGTCAATGTTGATGTATTTAAAGCAAATCTCACTGAGCAGCAGCTGAGGTGAGATGGTTGCCTTCATAATCACGTAAAGAAGAGAGAATAAAAAATATACAATCAGAAAATAAAAATAGATTAGAGAATAACAATATTTTTCAGTATATAGTTTTAATTAGTAATTTAACTTATAAGTGATACATTCCCTTTAACGTTCTGAAGATACCATTATACTCATATCACATACATTCCATTGGTCAGGGTGCAGCAACATACAGTAAATGTTGGCATTAGGTGTTTTTCAGATAATTAAATACTTTAAAAGTGCAAAACTCGGATTTGCCTGTAATAATGTAAATTAATTTGACTCTGGCTGTAAAATAATAAGCATTTATTCTCTCGGTTTTCTTCTAGGATACAAAGACAGGTTATTACATACTCAAGAAAATTTCAAATTAGAAACAATAGGGTCACAAAAGAACTTGATTGTGGACTATTAATCAATTATATCCTTTACCAGTTGTTGGCGAGCTATTATATTTCGCTGTAGTATTATAAACTATGGTGCCAGCAAATATAATGAACACATGATGAGTTCAGTAATTGAACATTTGACTGATATTGTGTAGCTCGGTTTACAATGGACGGCTGAGCCAGCCCGATTTCCTGCTGTAGTCGTACATTGCTAGTGCGGAAAGAATGATATTTAGTGGCGGTCTCATTTATATGCATTTGCATACGGCCCATGGGAGAGATACAACAAAGTATTTATATGAATTGTTACTATTTTACATCTATAGATAATTTAGTGGAAATATTTTTTGAGATCCTGCTAAGAGAGTAGTACACTGTATAATCGCATCACAAAGCCGGTATCTCTGGAGGTTACAAATCAATTGCAATCTCACTACATACAGGGTTAGTAATGGAAATCACACAGACTTGGAGTCATTGTGAGTTCCAATCTCCATGGCAACATCAAATAGATGGGTATGCTGCTTGCCCAAAGTTCTATTCCAATTGATCTCTGTTTGTTTTTGGCCAGTGAGGTCTTAACTTGCATTCCGGTGGGAACATGACTTAGACATTTCTGCAGAAATAGAGATTGATAAAAGGACAGGACCCAGAGCAAATATCACTCCCTATATATCATTAGTAACGGCTAATTACTAATGCTTAAATATCGACATCCAAATGGTGGTTGGGCACCAGATCATTTAAAAAAAATCCACCTAAGCCTTTCACTGCCAGGGGTATCGAGAGAGTTTTCACACTTTTGACATAAACAACTAAAACCTTATTCAAAAAACTGAAAAAGTCATATTATTCCCCCATACTCATTTATTTTCGGAAAGTAGACCTGCCCCATTGTGAAAATGTCACCCACAGTTTAAACTTATGGGCACCTTCCTGCAATTTTGCTTCAAAGTGCAATGTTTTGTAAAAAAGTAATGCATACAAATTTATGTTTGTTTGTACATGTAAAGCTGACCAAAACTGAAAAGACCAACAAGATTTAGGGCTTGTCCACACGTAACGGAATTGCTGCAGAAAGTAGCAGAAATTCCGCTGCGGAAAAACCGCACCATTTCCTACGTTTTTTACTGCAGAAAATGGTGCGGATTTTGCTGTGTTTTTCTCAATGCTGGGAGATGGTGATTTCTCCTCTGAAAAACGCAGCAATTCAGTCGACTTTCCGCAGCAGGAATTGACATGCTGCGGTACGAAAAATACTCACCACAGGCGAATTTCTGGTCAGAAATTTTACGCAGCGTGTGGATGAGAATTGTTGACTCTCACTCACTTTGCTGCTACTGTATTCTGCTGCATATTTTCCATCCGCAGTTCCGGACAGAAAATATGCAGCCATTCCAATACGTGTGGACAAGCCCTTAGGGAGTCGACAAATCACCTGATAAGGTGCAGGGGGTAATTAGATGAGAAACTGTTCATCTCACTACTTTAAACCCCCTAAGGGCACGGCCAGACGTGGCGGAGTTTTTCTGCTGCAAATGATTTGAGGCAATTACGCAACGAATCTGCACCAACATTTGATATTTGACAGGTAATTCAGACGTTGCAGAAAAGACAGCGGACTTGCCACAGATTTGAGTTTTTGCATTGCAAAGGCTGAAATCCGCAGTGAAATTCCGCTTCCTCTCCGCAACAGACAGTGCATGCTGCGGAGGGAAAATTCTGCACCGCAGCCTATGGTCCGCAGCAGAGTTTTCCCGCAATGTCTGAACTAACTTGCCTAAAAATGTATTGAAACAACTGTAAAAAACGTCCGCCGGAAAATTCCACTGCGGACTGTCCGCAGCAGAATTTCACAGCAATTCCGCCACGTCTGGCCGTGCCCTAAATGTGATCAAAAAACATATCCTCTTTGTATCACACCCCTGTAAGTTTGTGACCCCACTGGAAGGCTGTACAAGGGGGAGAGATGACAGTATCAGGCTATGATTTCTTTTTCTGCCCTCACTTGCAGCTTCACCTCTCCCTTACACAGACACAGAACCAGGAAATAAAACTTTTCATCTTTCTTTCCGACCTCAAATGACTCCTGCGCCCCTAATATTACATTTACGGTATGTTCACACGCAAAATAAAAAATGGCTGAAAACTCCAGAAATGGGTCATGGCCACGAGAAATCCATCATAGATGTCTGGATCGGAGGGAGAAGAAAAGAACTAGAATCTGAGACGTCACCGGTGAGTCACTTAATGTAATTTTTTTTTGTGAAACAGCAACTCCCAGCAATCCTTACTATTGTTCGGGTCATGCTGGGAGCTGCAGTTTTACGCCGTACAAACCTATATGGCAGGGGTTGCACTAAATTGAGCTGTATTTGTTCTGGTGCTGTATTTATGTACTGATCTTTGTTCTGATGCTGTATGTAAGTACTGAGCTTGGTTCTGGTGCTGTTTATACGTATGAGATTGGTTGTGGGGATGTATTTATGTACTTAGGTTGGTTCTAGTGCTGTATTTATGTACTGAGGTTGGTTCTAGTGCTGTATTTATGTACTGAGGTTGCCTCTAGTGCTGTATTTATGTGCTGAGGTTGGTTCTGGGGAAGTATATATGTACTGAGGTTGGTTCTGGTGCTGTATATATGTAATGCGATTGGTTTTGGTGCTGTGTATATATGTCAGAGCTTGGTTCTAGTGCTGTATTTATGTACTGAGCTTGGTTGTGGTACTGTATATATGTCAGAGCTTTGTTCTAGTGATGTATATATGTACTGAGCTTGGTTCTGGTACTGTATATATGTCAGAGCTTGGTTCTGGATCTGTAATTATATAGGATATATTTATAATAACAAAATTGCAGGGCAGATAGAATTGTTCTCAATTCATTGTATATTTAATGGGAATCTGTCAGGTAGTTTTAACCCCTTGAACAGCCACCATGCGGTAATACATGGCCTGACAATATTCCCCTGTATGTTTTTTTTCAGATGGAGCAAAATCTTTAAAATCCACTTTTAAAACGGCACACACTATAAGCTAATTACTCATTAGAGGGTCATGGGGGGGGGGGGGTGCCGCTATCCTGAAGAGTCACATAGTCCTGCTTCCAAACTCACCTTTCCATGCCTGATTGACATCCCCCTGGCGCCATTGCTTCGTGGCACTATACACAAGGGGGGGGCTGTGTGGCAATATACACAAAGGGGGGCTGTGTGGCACTATACACAAGGGGGAGCTGTGTGGCACTATACATAAAGGGGGGCTGTGTGGCACTATCCACAAGGGGGAGCTGTGTGGCACTTTACACAAGGGGGAGCTGTGTGGCACTATACACAAGGGGGGGCTGTGTGGCACTATACACAAGGGGGAGCTGTATGGCACTATACACATGGAGGAACTGTATGGCACTATTTACAAGGGGAGGCTGTGGCTTTATCTACAGGGGGCTGAGTGTGGCGCTATCTACAGGGGGCTGTGTGTGGCACTATCTACTAAGGGGGGCTGTGTGTGGCACTGTCTACTAAGGGGGCTGTGTGGCACTATATGCAAGGGAGGGGGTCTGTGTGGCACTATATACAGTGGGAGCTGTATAGCGCTATATACAGTGGGGGCTTTATGGCGATATCTACAAGGGAGAGGTGGGGGCACTATCTACAAATGGGGTGTGACACTGTCTATAGGTGGGGCTATATAGCACTGTCTACATGGGGGCTGTATGGCACATTCTACAGGGGGCACTATTTATAAGGGGGCTGCGTGTGGCACCCAGGGGGGGCCCGGTCAAGAGTTTGCTATGGGGCCCAGTCTTTCCTAGTTACGCCCCTGCTATGAGTGTTGCACTATTGTGAATGCAGCTCATATCTATTATATATATTATAGTGTATAAAAGCCCAAATAACTGTACAGTGGCTGTCACCGTACAGGGAATAACAATACTACTGTTCATAGAACCCAACAGCAAAACTTGGAATGGGCCCCATTCCCTACTGAAAATGTACTTAGCCATTATTAAAGTTAATGTCAACCATTGTGTTTATACATCCAAAATGATGTACTGATTAATTTAATATAAGGGAACTCAATTTTGCTACTAATATACAATTCTGGTTGTAGGCTGCCACCACTAGGAGGAGCTAACACCATATAGATTTATACAGCTAGTATCAAACTAAATGAGAGAGCTGTATAAATATATATAGATGGTGAGCTCCCCCTAGTGGAGGCTGCAGGTAGCCCATGTGACAGTGTCACTGCAAACAGGGGAAGCCTTTTAGCCACCACAGCCCCATAGCAATTGGATGTCCCCTGAATGAATAAATTCAATTAGGATCTTTAGTCATTACATACTTCAACTGTTGTCTTTCATGTATGATAAATATTTCTGCCTTTAACACTGAATCCACGCTACACAGTCACATCATCAGGGCAATTAATCCAGTATACCGCAAAACGTGGCTTAAACAAGTTATACAGTAGCTTTCCGCTATACATCTGGAGGCAAATAACAGGCAATAAAATAATTTGTATTATAGTATGGAAAATCAAAATAATAATTATTTTTCTACTTCCATTTAAAATTCTAAAAAGAACATCTGAGAGGAAAATTAAATGAAGCCCATTTTATATGAGAATATGCAGAATTGAGGCATTAACACAATACATGTACCCAGGCATTGAAATGTAGGTCAGTGTCTTAATAGAGTAGCACAATGAAAGCTGCTGATTGGACTCTATTAGTCTTTTGAGAGCTGGGAATGTTTCCTTTGTTCTTCCAACCACAGCAAAGGCAGTAAACATAATGCACAAAATTAGGAGACGTCAAAAAAACCCACATTTGTTCTTTTATTTTGTCATTTACTATAAAAAAAAATAATATATTCCCTGGCATAAAATATTTCTTATTTTACTTGTCTGATTACCTAAACACTTGAAAATTGCATCAAACTGGGAGTTTTAGGACTTGTTCACACCTAATCAGTGGCGGATTATCATTAGGGCGTTTCGGGCGGTCGCCCGGGGCCCAAGACTGCCAGGGGGCCCAAGGCTCCCAGCGAGCCTATGACCGCCCGAACCCCCTCATGCCCAGTGGCGTCGCTAGCACCGGAGGGAGCCCCGGTGCCAGGACCGCACCTGTCAGGCGAGGGGAGCTTTGCTTCTACTTAGCAGCCGTGGTCTGTGCTGCTTTAGAAGCTCCCCCTCCAGCCCCCCTTCCCTGCTCTAAACATCTCTGCTGCTAGCTGTCGGGACATGGGGGAGGGGAGACTGTCGGCGGGCTCTGTGCTGTGAGCAGGAGAAGAGCTGCAGTGAAGACATAAAAGGTAAGTGCATGTGTGTTTAATATCCATATTCATGTGTGTTTAATGTCCATATTAATGTATGTTTAATGTCCATATTCATGTATGTTTAATGTCCATATTCATGTGTTTACAAGGTGTACTTTGTGTATAATGTGCATACTCGTGTGTAATGTGCCTACTTAGTGTATAATGTGCATACTCGTGTGTACTTTGTGTACTATGCATACTTTGTGTATAATGTGCCTACTTTGTGTACTTTGTGCATAATGTGTGTACTTTGTGTACTGTGCGTACTTTGTGCATAATGTGCGTACTTTGTACTGTGCGTACTTTGTGCATAATGTGTGTACTGTGCGTACTTTGTGCATAATGTGGTACTTTGTGTACTGTGCGTACTTTGTGCATAATGTGCCTACTTTGTACTGTGCGTACTTTGTGCATAATGTGCGTACTTTGTGCGTACTTTGTGCATAATGTGCGTACTTTGTGCATAATGTGGTACTTTGTGTACTGTGCATACTTTGTGCATAATGTGCCTACTTTGTGCATAATGTGCGTACTTTGTGCATAATGTGCGTACTTTGTGCATAATGTGCCTACTTTGTGCATAATGTGCCTACTTTGTGCATAATGTGCGTACTTTGTGTACTTTGTGCATAATGTGCGTACTTTGTGCATAATGTGCATACTTTGTGCATAATGTGCGTACTTTGTGCATAATGTGCATAATGTGCGTACTTTGTGCATAATGTGCGTACTTTGTGTACTGTGTGTACTTTGTGCATAATGTGCGTACTTTGTGCATAATGTGCCTACTTTGTGTACTTTGTGCATAATGTGCGTACTTTGTGCATAATGTGCGTACTTTGTGCATAATGTGCCTACTTTGTGTACTTTGTGCATAATGTGCCTACTTTGTGCATAATGTGCGTACTTTGTGTACTTTGTGCATAATGTGCGTACTTTGTGCATAATGTGCATACTTTGTGCATAATGTGCATAATGTGCATAATGTGCGTACTTTGTGCATAATGTGCGTACTTTGTGTACTGTGTGTACTTTGTGCATAATGTGCGTACTTTGTGCATAATGTGCCTACTTTGTGTACTTTGTGCATAATGTGCGTACTTTGTGCATAATGTGCCTACTTTGTGCATAATGTGCCTACTTTGTGTACTTTGTGCATAATGTGCGTACTTTGTGCATAATGTGCGTACTTTGTGCATAATGTGCCTACTTTGTGTACTTTGTGCATAATGTGCCTACTTTGTGCATAATGTGCCTACTTTGTGCATAATGTGCGTACTTTGTGCATAATGTGCGTACTTTGTGCATAATGTGCGTACTTTGTGCATAATGTGCCTACTTTGTGTACTTTGTGCATAATGTGTGTACTTTGTGCATAATGTGCGTACTTTGTGCATAATGTGCCTACTTTGTGTACTTTGTGCATAATGTGCCTACTTTGTGTACTTTGTGCATAATGTGCGTACTTTGTGCATAATGTGCGTACTTTGTGCATAATGTGGTACTTTGTGTACTGTGCGTACTTTGTGCATAATGTGCCTACTTTGTGTACTTTGTGCATAATGTGGTACTTTGTGTACTGTGCGTACTTTGTGCATAATGTGCATAATGTGCGTACTTTGTGCATAATGTGCCTACTTTTTGCATAATGTGCCTACTTTGTGTACTTTGTGCATAATGTGCCTACTTTGTGCATAATGTGCCTACTTTGTGCATAATGTGCCTACTTTGTGTACTGTGTGTACTTTGTGCATAATGTGCGTACTTTGTGCATAATGTGCGTACTTTGTGCATAATGTGCGTACTTTGTGTACTGTGTGTACTTTGTGCATAATGTGCCTACTTTGTGTACTAGTGTTTAGGTAGTGTTAGCAATAGTTACGGCGCGGCAGGGTGGTGGTGGAGAAGGGGGGCCCAAGTTTGGGTAACAGCCCAGGGCCCATGGTCTTCTTAATCCGCCACTGCACCTAATAACCCCATCACTTCCATAATTGCTGCAAAAACAATGTTTATACCAGGGGTGTAGTCCCAAAAGAAAAAAGTGGCTGAACTCTAGGGTCTGAGGAAGCCTAGGCGGGGCTATCAGCGTAGGCAAAGCTATCAGCATAGGCGGAGATATCAGCGTAGGCAGAGATATCAGCATAGGCAAAGCTATCAGCATAGGCGGAGCTATCAGCGTAGGCGGAGCTATCAGCATAGTCAGAGCTATCAGCATAGGCGGAGCTATCAGTGTAGTCAGAGCTATCAGCGTAGGCAAAGCTATCAGCATAGGCGGAGCTATCAGCGTAGTCAGGGTTAGCAACAGAGGCAGCAATGGAGGTGGAGAAATCATCCAGCATCATATTTGAGGGCGTGCTCATCAAAATAAAGGGCGTGCTTGTATAAATAGGTAAAGCTGTAAAGCTAGTCCTTAACATAATCACCTAATGCAATGTGAACCTAGCCTTAATCTATTATTACAACTGTTATTTATTATTATTTATTTTTATTTTATTTTTTTAGGTTTTATAAAACATAATTCTCATCAGTAAGTTATGCTTCATTTGTTGCTGCAGTCTATTGGGGCCTTCTAGAAATGTATTTTTAATTAACTGAAGAATTCATACAGTTATATATGCAGTTAAAGGGGACCTGTCATTAGGTCATATAAGTTGAACTGGTTTACTGACCTGAAAAGCACTGCCACCTTAATTCCAGTGCTATGTTTTTTTCCTGTACCCCCCCTTCCCGGTCCAGAGATATGGCCTACTGTTGTGTTGGCTCTCTATATGCAAATTTGCTGTACTTAGCCAACAAGGCGTGTCTAGTTAGACCGCATCAGATGCAGGGAAGCTAGCACCACCCCATTTGCTAATCACGAAAATTAGCATATAAGGGGTCAACAGAACAGTGGGCCATATCTCTGGAACAGGGTTGGAGGTCCAGAAATAAAAACGGTCTCATTGATTCCACTGGAATTAATAAGACAGCGCAATTCAGGTCAGTTAACCCGTTCAATTTATTACCTAGTGACAGGTCCCCTTTATATCTATAGAAAGGAAATCAACAAAATATAAATTTCTCAAAAAGTCAATACTCGTATTTGTATTTCAGAATTAAATCCATATTATTTTCCTTAGAGGCAGGCATACAATGCTGCCGTCTCACACAGGGATTATAATTTAATTTTGGCGCCTGAGGCACCTTTAATGTGTACAGACTAGTAACCGGAATGGCAGAATCTGGGATTCAAGCAAGGCATAGCCACTTCAAAGACAGTCACATTTCCACAGAGCTCCAGCCACAGCTATGGCTTTTAAACAAAGTGCTGTTACATTGCAGAGTGCTGCCTTTTAATTTTCGAGCTACTGTACGGTAAGCACAGAACAAGCTTCAAAAGGCTCAATTATAATAATTTCTGCTTTATTCAAGCAAAAAATGCAAACAGAGGAGGCATATTATTTTGCTGCCTGACTTGTTTGACAATCCACACTCTAAAGCACACATTGGAGATTTGTCCTCTGTTATATTAATTCTTTCTTTATCAGGATGTGTAAACATATTAGCTGTCTGGAACCTTCAGGAATTATTTCATATACTTTATTTTAATGATACAATAATGAGTAAATAAAAAAAAAAGTATATATTCATAACTCATATGTAACCAGGAATAATTCACTCTTTTGCTACCGAATGGAGCTAAGCTGCAATACCTGACATAGCCCTTGGACCAGAGTGGCGCTGTTTATGGAAAAAAAAGCAGGCATATTTTTCTAATCCCATGCAATCCCTTTAGGGGAAGATTCTTTTAGAATGCAAGACAAATGCTATCTGGAGTCTGAAGTGAAAGGTTTCTTTTATACTAATACAGCACTTTAGCAATCACATACTGTAGCGCCCATCAGCATTGTTGTAGCGTTTGGCTCAGACCTGTAGTTCTTTGTAGTATTGCTTGCACTGCTTTCTCTGTTCCTTTATAATAAAACCTCCTTGACCCAATGGCCCTCATGTTTTAGTTCCTTCTTGGCAGAAGGTTATATCTAATGACAAAAACAGGCATTGAATAGCGACATGAGAATGGACTTAGGCAGCAGATTAACTCTTTAGTTGTTATATCCTAAATCCATAGTAATATATTCCAGGGCTGTCATCACAAATTTTTGGACTTCAAAAAGCCAAAGTGTCTGTGCCCCTTGGGCACCCCAACACTACCAGTTCTCCATTTCAGATCCCATTGAACTTGATTCTGTCTGGTTTCAGTTTGGCTATAACACAGCCACATTTTAGCGTCTCTATTACGACCACAGCACAATAATTCTCTTCAATTCTACTAGACCGAACTTAGATAATGATAGAACCCCATAGTGATCTAAGTTCGGTTGAGAAGACTGGCAGGGGTTCCAGGCATGACGACCACATGACACTGGCATAAGTCCAGAATTTGCATTGGGATGCAGTTCAATTAACTGCTAAGCTATTATTTCCGTAAAAAAAACCGGAAACCTAACGGAACGGAGCAAAACTGATGCACAATGAAACAAAAAAAATACCATTGAAATCAATGGTAAATGCAAACGGAAACAATACTTTCCATTTGTTTATCCGCTTGCCTGTTCCTCTGGCGAAACAGGTGAACGGAAAGCCAAACAGAAGTACAACGTAGATGTGAACACGCCCTAAGAGTGACATACTGTGCCAAGATGAGAAAAGAAAACAAAACAACAAAAGACAAAACTATACGGTGCCGAAATACCGGCTCCCAAGTTGACTCTCTGGTCCGCGTTTTTGCCATGTTAACCTAGCAGCAGACTCATATTTTTGCCACATAAATGAGACATATTTTATTTAACATTTACAAAACATTTAGCAAAATTGCTAATTTTTGCATTTGACGCCATTTTTGCCTTTATGTACATAGCCTATGAAATAACTATGGATTTGCTCAAGCTTTCCATATACTGAATAATTTGATTATAAAAGCAATTTAAAATTCTACCAACATATTTCTAGTTGACTAACAAGACAATGCATGACTATAATTGTTTTTGCTCCACCAGACGTTTGGCCTGGCTTGTTCAGTGGTGCTCCTGAATGTAATTACAGTGATATATCACTGTCAAACTATTGTATTTTGGATAGGTGCTCATACTGTGCTCAGGAAACTGTCTAGCTGTCGTAGAATATGGTGCTCAGACATCAGCCTCTACAGAATGCATAGAATAAAATCAATCTTACTGCAGGTACGAGACCATTAAATTCCAAGTATTTCAGCAAATGTGTACACTATTCTTTTTACATAATGTGTCGTGCAATGAATATTTTACAACCCGGCATAATGTCTTTCATTTTTTATTTATATTTCATCCAATATAGATAGGGTTCTTCATTTACTGGATAATACATGGTCATAAGTAAACTCACTTTAGCTATAAGGACGGGATCATTCACCACACCACAGCAGTTGATAAAGTATGTGTTTTCACACAATATTAGAAAAAAAATACAGCAAATATTTTAGTATTTGCTACTGTAGAAATACTGAACAAAAGTGGAAAACCTCCTGAAGGGGCTGTCCGCTTTGGACAATCTTTTCTTTATTAGAAAGTCAGACGATAGGGCAATTACAGGGTGTCCTGCTTCTGGTACTACCGCCAATCAGCTGCAACCTGCATAGAAATCCGGTTCATTTACGCTGCACTGTCATCACAGGGAAAATTAAAAATTACGTGGTGCCTATTGAAATCAGTGTGCTGTCCATGTAATGAATGGACATATTGGGTCCTCTAGAAGTAGAGACCATCTTTGTAGCTACTCTCTAATTGATGGTGCCCCTAAACAGAAGACCACCCATTATTAACTCAGAATTCCCTAATAGTATTTTTGACACTGATTTATCTAAACCAGACAATCCCATTGAAGTGAATGTCAACCTTTTAACATACATGTCGTTTTTAGATCTAAGATTCTGTGCTGATTCATTTCTTAAAACTCTTATAGCTGTCAGAGCTCTGTTTTTCTGATACAGAGCTTCAAATCCCTTACTTAAAGGGGTTGTCTGGGCAGTTTTTATTGATGGTCTATCATTAGGATAGGTCATCAATACCAGATCCATAGTGGTCCAACTCCCGCCACCCGCACCGTTTGGCTGATTTCCGGGGCTGAGGCGAGTCTCCACGTCTCTTCAGTGTTTACCAGGCACAGCGCCATTCACTTCCATAGCGACTGTGCCTGGGATTGCAGCTCAGTCCCATTCACTTGAATTTTATCATTTAACGTTATGGCTATGCAGCGGATGTGGTGCTCAGCGTCAGAAAAACGATGGTAGACATTTACTTTAAGCTACCTGGAAATCATCTACCACTACCAACAGTTGATTTGTCTTCAATCAATTCAATTCCTAGAAACTTTTACTGTTCAGATGTTATTTTAGTACAGGAAATTGACTATATATCCTATAGTCTAGACTATGGTGGACCTGTGATTACACTCATGATCATAGAAAGTAGCACATTGTACCAGATTTGGGATTGGTCACAGGCCACCAAGAACAGTAATAATAAATCATGACTGCTTCAAATCCTAGAAATTAGACATATAGGTTAGAGTCAAAAACATACCTCTACTTTCAAGAATATATTATGCAACTGCAAAACTAACAATTTCTTAACAGAGTATTACTGCTGTCACTTATCCCTTCCATCGTTGGAGTCTTCCGATGATAGCAGACTGCACTGATCTGTCCTGTAGGTTTTTACATAGGCACAGCTTGCAGTCAATTGAATGGGGCTAAGGTGTAGTACCAGACACATTCCATGGACAAGAGTGGCGCTATTTTTGGAAAAAGCAGAAACTTTTTGCTTATCTCAGACAAACAGATACAGGATAGTCTTCGTCTTTTGACTGGTGCCCTGGATCTCCAGATGCCAACCATTGCCACAAATCAATGTATCTGCATCCTCCTCCTCCAACAGTGCCTCAGATGTCTTCATTCCACCAACACCCTGGCTTTTGTTGTTAACTGGTTTGTAGAAAAGACTCATATCCAGGTATGGTCTATATACTGCAACCTGCCTGCATGCATTGCATTCATATTGAATATTCTTGTAGTGGAACATTTTCTATTAAAGCGGATACGTTTTTGATACTTAACAATATATTAACAGCAAAATATCTTTTCCATGCTTATCTGCCAGCAGTCACTTCCAAAATCAAAGCAATGGCCAAGCAACTAAGAGGTTAACAGCATCATAAATCCTTGAACGCCAACGCAGCCAGTAAATGAGCTCGGAGGTCCCTTCACAGCCCTTAATATCTTTTCCTATTCCTAAAGAGCCATTTAAATCAATGAAGGTGTAAAAATGATCACTGGCCCATAATGTAGATGCTTCAATTTTTTTCCTGTAATGCCAAGCCGCTGACAATACTGCCAGTCTGCATTGTACGTGCCCTAGTTTCCCCATACTGGCTCTTCTCCAAAGACATTTCTTCAGAGTAGGCAGAATAACAAGCATTTTCTCCAGTCCCTCTGTGCTTTCAAACAATCTTGGCTAGTGTAAAACAGGTCACGATTATGTGCTGCTATGTAGAAACCTTATTTATACTTATATTTTGTTCTTATTTTTGCCAGAATTTACAATTAGGTGTTTTATATCTCTCTCTAATGATAAAAGACATAGCTCAGGAATATATAAGCCAAATATCTTGGATTCCGGCCAGATGAGTTGGCTGTGGATTTTCATGGTTTTTGTATGATGGTGAAAAGGCTGATCCTAAAGTTAACTCGATTTATAAGGGGCATCTGCACATTCATTAATAAGCTGAAAATTCTTAGGAAAAATAACAGATGGCCATTAAAACGGTAAAAAATAATAAAGGAGTGAAGAATGAATATTTAAAAATTGGGAAGAGAGAAGTAATTGGCAGTGAAAATGTGCTACATAAAACAAGCACGCAAGTAATAGAGAGCGGGAACCTGTTGTGAGTGCGGAACGACCTGTGTACGCAGATTTTTGTGGAATGTACCAGGTAGGTAGTGCCAGCATTAGACGTGGTATAGAACAAGCAGCTTGTACAATCTGAAGAATAGGTAATATTAGTTTTGTACACCTCAATCAGGAAATGTCATCGGTAGAATGTCAATGATGTACACTATGTAGAGGAGATGAAGAGAGGAGGTGGTGTCGGTATTTTACTCATTCAAGAGATAGCATACATATACAACAATATATATATATATATATATATATATATATATACATATATACATATACATATATATATATATATATATATATATATATATATATATATATATATATATATTATTTGTATAGATATATACAAAAATGAGCAAAGAAGCAGCACTCAAAATAAAAGGGAATTTATTCACCAAACATCCACCACTGCAGCGTTTCACCTCCTCAATGAAGGCGTTTTCAAGTATTTTACTTCAAGGCATTGTATATATATACATATATATATATACATTAGTACCCCTAATACCCCCCTGATGGCGGCCCTGGGTAGCATGGGGGCCGTCAAACACCGCCGCCCGTGCGACCGATCACGCGCAGCCGCAAACTCCCGCGCATGCGCACCGGCGACCGCCTGGAACCGCGCACCAAATTTTGAGGCAGATTTTGACCTGCCCACACTATCTTGCCGCGTTTTTTGCCTGCGGCGATTGAGGACAGCAGACAGAAAACGCAGCGAAAAATGCATTTTCTGCCTCCCATTGATTTCGATGGGAGGTCAGAGGCGGAACCGCGGCAAGAAAGGACGTGCTGCTTTTTCTTTTTTCCGCGACTGGCTCCCATTGATTTCAGATTAAATCAATGGGAGGCGGTTTTGGAAGTTGTTTGGTGCTGATTCTGACGCAGTGTCCGAGTCAATATCAAGGCCCAAAAACTCTGTGAACTGGGCCTTATTGTTAGGGCTTATTCAGACGAACGTGTAATACATCCGTGCAACGTGTGTGATTTTCACGCGCCTCGCACGGACCTATGTTACTCTATGGGGCCGTGCAGACTGTCAGTGATTTTCACGCGCCTCGCACGGACCTATGTTACTCTATGGGGCCGTGCAGACTGTCAGTGATTTTCATGCAGCGTGTGTCCGTGTGTCCGCTGCGTAAAACTCACGACATGTCCGATATTTGTGCATTGTTCGCGCATCACGCACCCATTGAAGTCAATGGGTGTGTGAAAATCACGCCCAGCACTTCCGCAGCCGTATAAACTATGAATGAAAACAGAAAAGCACCACGTGCTACAAACATACAAACAGAGTGTCATAATGATGGCGGCTGCGTGAAAATCACGCTACCACGCATATTGATATTGACTCGGACACTGCGTCAGAATCAGCACCAAACAACTTCCAAAACCGCCTCCCATTGATTTAATCTGAAATCAATGGGAGCCAGTCGCGGAAAAAAGAAAAAGCAGCACGTCCTTTCTTGCCGCGGTTCCGCCTCTGACCTGCCATCGAAATCAATGGGAGGCAGAAAATGCATTTTTCGCTGCGTTTTTTGTCTGCTGTCCTCAATCGCCGCGGGCAAAAAACGCAGCAAAAAAACGCGGCAAGATAGTGTGGGCAGGGCAAAATCTGCCTCAAAATTCTTTAAGGAATTTTGAGGCAGATTTTTTTTTGCCTGCAAAATACTGTGTGAACAGGGCCATACAGAAACAGCACTTTGAGATAATTTGCTCACTGTGTCAGAAGAGAAGCTCCCACTCCAGTCCACTTCCGGCGATGTCTTCCAGGCGAGGTCTTCGGTCCAGACGTCCAGTCCTTCACCTCCAGCCAGGCTCCAGGTAAGTTTTGTCCATGTGTGTCCGCGGCTGCGCGCGCTTCGTTCGCGGTTGCGCGCGCGGGCGGTCTCCAGTGCGGGCGTTCGTGGGTGCGCGCTCGCGAGTGCGCACGCGCGGGAGTTTCCTTGTGCGCGCGATCGGGTGCGCGCGCGCGGACGGTTTGACAGCCCCCCATGACGAGGGGAGGGGGCCCGCAGCAGCAGCAGCTCACGACATTCTTTTGGTGAAAAAAACGGGCCCCATTGCAGGGGCCCGGTTTTTCCTACCAAAAGAATGTTGCGGCAGTTGCCGGGCCCCCCTTTCAATTAGGTTTGGCCGGGCCCCTCACACCACTACCCCTAATACCCCCCTGATGGCGGCCCTGTATATATATATATATATATATATACACATATATATATATATATATATATATACACATATACACACACAGTTGTGTCCTTCCTTACCTTTCCTCTTATCTCAAAATATCCTGAAATGTGTGGCGCAAGATGACCAGCTTTGAAAAAAAACATGATTCCGCGATACTGTGTTACGACATGTCTGTGCTATATGTGTTTTTGCGGTTGGGATGTGAATTGCATCCTGTCAAGGGTTTTGCTATCATGTCACGATATTGTATTGTATTGGTTTCATCAGAAATTGGGGTCCTTAAATGGTAACTAAACGTTCGACAAACTTCTAACATGCCATAGTGACATGTCAGAAGTTTTGATTGGTGGGGGTCCGAGCACTGAGACCCCCACCAACCGCTAAAACAAAGAGACAGAAGCGCTTGGTGAGTGCTCAGCTGCTTCGGGTCTTCCAGCTTCGGCTTTATCCAGAAATCAATGTTTCGGAGTACGGGCTCAAAACCAATATACCATACAGGCTGTCGTTTTCCACGTCCGAGGTGGACCCGTGCGGGACGCATTGTCACGGATCAACCACAGACTAGTCTATGGTGGGATGCATGACACGCAGTAAAATAGGACATGTCCTATTTTTTCAACGTGCCGTTCACACGTTCCGTTGAAACAACTATCGTGTTTACAGCTCCATTTAAATACATGGGTCCTTGTTTTAACGGCCGTCACATGGATGAGATTCACGTTCGTGTGAATGAGCCCTAAATGTTGCACAACGTGCAGCCAAAGATTTGGTGTTGAACGCTATGTAGGAAAGGTAATATTGCTGTTGCACACCATGTGTCGCTTTTGTACACTATGTAGCAGAAGTGATGTAGATGTTGTACAGTGTGTACTGAAGATACCCGTGTTTCCCCGATAGTAAGACACCCCCGATTGTAAGACGTATCGGGGGTTTCAGGGGGGTCGGCTAATATAAGCCGTACCCCGAAAGTAAGACATATGTCTTACTTTCGGGGAAACACGGGGGTATTGCCGCCTCCTGCTCACTTCCGCGCCGCCCCCCTCTCCATACGTCTCCATCAGCGGCAGGAGCACGGCTGTTATACACAGCCTGGCTCCTGCTGCAACTGCCGGAATCGAAGCGCGCGCCAATTCCGGCAGTTTAACCCATTAAATGCTGCTGTCAATAGTGACAGCGGCATTTAATGTGTTTGATAGAGGGGGGAGCTCCCTCTGTCACCCGATCGGCGACCCCGCAAACAAATCGCGGGTCGCCGTCGGGTTTCCATGACAGCCGGGGGTCTAACAAAGACCCCCAGGTCTGCCTTCAGCATCTGCCTGTTAGGCGATGCCGGAGGCATGACCTAATAGGTTGCCTGTCAGTTTTACACTGACAGGCAATAATGCTTCGGTATACTAAGTATACCAAAACATTATATATGCGATCGGCACATCGCATAGTGAAGTCCCCTGGTGGGACTAAAAAAAAAAAAGTAAAATAGTTAAATAAACTTTGTGAAAAAAAAATAAATAATAATTAGACAATTTTTTTCCAATATAAGACATACCCCGAAAGTAAGACATAGTGGGGCTTTTGGGGATAAAAAGAAAGTAAGACACTGTCTTACTTTCGGGGAAACACGGTAGTGTCACAGTTTTACAATGTTTTAAAAGTGGTGTTTTTAGCATCTAAAACTAGGTAGAGGAAAAGCATCAGTGTAAAAGAGAGACATCATCATTTAGCTATTTATTTCCAAATGCTCATATATACAGCAGCACCAACATAATCCACAGCACTCTACCTGGAGGAAACCAACATAGGCAAAAGGTCAATATACAAATTCTTCGCTAAAGACTAAAGACAATAGCGTACTAAGCCCCAGTAATACACAGGTAGTGACAGTCCGATACTCTGTGTAGTGAAGAATATTGTACATTTTGTGCAAGAAATGGTGTATTCAATATACACTGTCTTAGAAGTGCTGTGCTCTCCTTAGAAGAGTCAGTGTACAGTGCTTACATCCAGGGCACTGAATGAAATTTAGCTGCCAGTTCTCTCTTTTGTTGGGCAGAGCGCTCAGTGTAGATGAGCACAGTCTAAGTTTGAGACAGCGCAGACTTAGACAAGGCAGTCAGAAAATGCGCCAAATTAATTAAAAGGGTGCACACGGCATGATAAATGTGGCACGCTAGACATTTTCTCTTCCTTATATCACCTATTTATTTGACACCATTTTTGTGCCCCAATTGAGTATTTCTAGACATTACAAATAATGTAAAGTCTAGGCTCCTGTCATCTGTATCAGAGCTGAACATGTGTTACATCTGCTTGGAAGAACATCACACCTCACGGTTGGATCTGCTTTCACTGAACACGAAAAATGCAAAATGTGTTTCACAAAAGTTTTCCTTGAATAATAACAACATATTGGACAGAATATACTGTACATCTGGATAGCATTAAATGCATATGTTTAAATTACCTTAGTAGGAATGTGCCTCTTATATTAACTGTACCTAAAGGTGCCAAAGGCATGTCAGTTATAGTATAAGCCAAGACTGGAGGATATAAGTGACCGAACATCATCCGCTTCTCACTACTCTGAATCTATGTTCATTGTGCACAGACAAGGGAGTTCACAATTGTATTGCCTGTTTAATGGTGTGTACAGTCAGAGCTGCCTTAGAGGTGGGCGACCTGTGCAGTCATACAAGGCACATCATCTGACTCTACTAAAGGAGGCGCCAGTCTTTGAGGGGTTGTCCCAAGATTAAAAGTTATCTCCTAACCACAGGATAGGTAATAACATGCTGATCGGTTGGGGTCCAACCTCCACATTATCATCTATCCTGTGGTTAGGAGATAGCTTTTAATCTTGGGACAACCCCTTTAATATAAACATAGCTGCGGGAAGATGCATGTAATTTATTAAGATGTGCATGACTCTTATTAAATTAGGTGCATCAATGGCTGTCTTTGTGTCTTAATGGGAAATCTATGCCGGGTATGAGCTGAAGTTGCGGGCTGAAGTTGGAAAAAACTGCGATTCCTCATTTGTTTTTTGAGTTTCGTTTTTAGGGCTTTCACCGTGCGGTAAAAACAACAACTTATCTTTATTTTGTGGCTAATAAACTTTTTGTTAAAAAAAAATGTGTCGCCACATTCTGAGAGCCGGAACTTTTTTCTTTTTTCACCGATTGAGTGGTGTGAGGGCTTATTTTTTGCGGGACTAGCTGTAGTTTTTACTGGTAACATTTTTTGGTACGTAGAACTTTTTTATTACCTTTTATAAAAAAAAATTGAAGAGCTAAGTTGACCAAAAAACAGCGATTTTGTCGTTTTACTTTTTTTTTTACAGCATTCACCGTGCGCATTAAATAACACTATATTGTGAAACTTCAGACATTTACAGACGCAGCGATACCAATTTTGTTAACTTTTTTTATTTTTTATATTGCTTTAGGGGGAAAATGGGAAAAGCGGGATTTTTTGAACTTTTAACATTTTGTTGTTTTTTTTCACTTTTTTTTTCACACTTTATTAGCCCACCTAGGGGACTTGAATCAGTGATCATTAGATCACTGGTACAATATACTGCAATACTAACGTATTGTAGTATATCGTAATTTTTACAGACTTCTGCTAAGCCCTGCCACAGGCATGGCTTAACAGAGGCAGAGTGAAGGCAGCCCTGGGGGCCTTCATTAGGCCCCTGGGCTGCCATAACAACCGTCGTCACCCCCCGATTTCACTGCGGGGGGTGGGTGATGAGCTGTTGGAGGGGGCCGCCCCCTCTTTTCAACTCCTCAGATGCTGCGGTCGCAATTGACAGCAGCATTTGACTGGTTAAACCCTGACACCCACAGCATATGGAGCGCGGGGGGAGATCGGGGGGACAGAAGGAGCCCCCTCCCTTTGTCTAAACGTTTGGATGCTATTAACCAGGGCATCTGAGGGGTTAAACGTTCTGGATTGGAGTTATAAGGCGGGTATCAGTGGTGTGAAACAAATGACACCTGCTGTGTATGGTGCAGGCTCAGCTCCTGAGCACGCGCTATATTGTCATGGCGTAATAGTACATTCAATGTCGCCAAGGGGTTGAATGGACTGGCCCATACTGATTGTCCACTTGGCTGGAAACAGACAGTTGCTATAAGGAAAACTGAGAAAACGGCGTTAAAGTGACAGTACACTATTCATAATATGTCCGGGGTTAAATAGTTCTATTTGTTTATTTGTTCGCTAGTAGGCGAAAGCCATCGTCACAATCACAGCTGTAGTCATGACGACAGATCTTACTGTGACATTACACTACTATTAGTATTGTATGATTTTCCAGCCTATTGTCTCACATCACTAATGTTATTATATTTTTGTGTCTGTCTTCAAACCACCGAGAAGTGACAAATGGTGAAACAACAAATAAAAGATAATAGTTTAAATGAAACTGTAATATCGTGCGGTTTGTATTTATGATGCTCTTCAAACAATTAGAATACAATAAAACACAATTTGCCAAATGCTTTCTATTTTCTTCAGTGAATAATCGTGTGTTCGAGTGACTGACAGGATGTATGTAAGATGCGCCATTGTTTAGCTTCATTCCAATACTGTACTGACTATAACTATGGGATTCATAACAAATGGAAACAAAAAACGACATGGGAAAATGATGGAATCACAAATTGCCAGGCCTTAAGATTTAAATTGGAAAATGCTTCTACTATAGATTTTTAACACTTTGTCCTCTGCCGCTCTTCCGTGTACTTACCGGCAAAATAATGTGTGCCATGATATCACATGAATATGGAGGGCAGTCATGACCTGCTGCTTTGTGTTATCGATTGTGATGTTATTGTGGTAAGCCATGATTGTTTGGTGTAGTCACGAGATGTGTAGTCCCTATCTATCTATCTATCTATCTATCTATCTATCTATCTATCTATCTATCTATCTATCTATCTATCTATCTATCTCATATCTATCTATCTATCTATCTATCTATCTATCTATCTATCTATCTATCTATCTATCTATCTATCTATCTATCTATCTATCTATCTATCTATCTATCTCATATCTATCTATCTCATATCTATCTATCTCATATCTATCTATCTATCTATCTATCTATCTATCTATCTATCTATCTATCTATCTATCTATCTATCTATCTATCTATCTATCTATCTATCTATCTATCTATCTATCTCATATCTATCTATCTATCTCATATCTATCTATCTATCTATCTATCTATCTATCTATCTATCTATCTATCTATCTATCTATCTATCTATCTATCTATCTATCTATCTATCTATCTATCTATCTATCTATCTATCTAATATCTATCTCATATCTATCTATCTATCTATCTATCTATCTATCTATCTATCTATCTATCTATCTATCTATCTATCTATCTATCTATCTATCTATCTCATATCTATCTATCTATCTATCTATCTATCTATCTATCTATCTATCTATCTATCTATCTATCTATCTATCTATCTATCTATCTATCTATCTATCTATCTCATATCTATCTATCTATCTATCTATCTATCTATCTATCTATCTATCTATCTATCTATCTATCTATCTATCTATCTATCTATCTCATATCTATCTATCTATCTATCTATCTATCTATCTATCTATCTATCTATCTATCTATCTATCTATCTATCTATCTCATATCTATCTATCTATCTATCTATCTATCTATCTATCTATCTATCTATCTATCTATCTATCTATCTATCTATCTATCTATCTCATATCTATCTATCTATCTATCTATCTATCTATCTATCTATCTATCTATCTATCTATCTATCTATCTATCTATCTATCTATCTCATATCTATCTATCTATCTATCTATCTATCTATCTATCTATCTATCTATCTATCTATCTATCTATCTATCTATCTATCTATCTATCTATCTCATATCTATCTATCTATCTATCTATCTATCTATCTATCTATCTATCTATCTATCTATCTATCTATCTATCTATCTATCTATCTATCTATCTATCTATCTCATATCTATCTATCTATCTATCTATCTATCTATCTATCTATCTATCTATCTCATATCTATCTATCTATCTATCTATCTATCTATCTATCTATCTCATATCTATCTATCTATCTATCTATCTATCTATCTATCTATCTATCTATCTATCTATCTATCTATCTATCTATCTATCTATCTATCTATCTCTCATATCTGCCTATCTATCTAACTCATATCATCTGTCTATCTCATCTCCAGTAAGGACATTTTAGTGGGGAAGTTAAGTTCCTTGCTATAAATTCACTGAATAATAAATGAAATATGTTTGTTATTTTTGTGAAAGAATGACATTATTACAGTAGTTTGTTGATTTAGCGTGTTTCTTAGTATCACATTCATTACACTATTGCACTGTGCTATGGGTCATTCTTCATAAACAACCAGGAAGAATTTTCTGCCTAGCATTCCGTTCTTATGCTATATGTTCTTAGCCACAACCCTAATAACAAACCCCTATGTAACGGAAGACCTTCACTTCTATTTTCAAGTAGGTTTAAATGATTCCCATGATGTAACACCACTGGTGATCATAAAATGTGTCTCTCTTAATAGTACATGAACTGTTAATTGCTTTTCTTGCTTAAAAATCAATTGTTCTACATGTGTCTAATGGTGTATGGAGTTATGGCTTTTCTGTGAAGTACAATAGAGAGACCTAATTACAGTATCTGCAGTGGTGCACTGTGATAATGGAACTTGCCAAGGTCGTAAAGAGTACTTGTTCAACAAGACCTTGTGATCTATAAACTGCTGGAACACACGTGAAATCTGTTCCCTGATCTTCCTTTCTTGGGCTTGTCAGGTATTTCTTGTATCTTTTTGTAGTTAATAATTGTCATTTATGTTCCACATACAACAATTCTAATAAAACTAGATAAGTGCCAATAATGATGGGATTACACATTACGATCCTGTGAAGGTCCAACTTGGGATTCAATTATTATGATGAGTAAGGGTGATAGTACTTAGTGCTTGGATGTAGCCAATTTTTCATGGTAAGAACACAACTAGTTTTATAGAAAATGAGGAAATGGGCAACAAGTAAAGATGGGCCCCCATAGATGCCATATTTAGACAATTATTCTCATAATTTCATAATATATATCAGAAGCACAGGCACATATGCACTTTTAACCCGAATCTTTATACCCGAATACTGCAATGCAATGCCAAATAATACTTCCACACAATACTGCTGTTAAGTACTCAAATAATACTACCATAAAAATATTAATACCATATAGTGCCCACATAGTACTGCAATATATTTTCCACACAATGCAATTTAATGACCATATAAAACTGCTATTAGGTGTCTAAATAATACCGCCATACAATACCTAAATAGCAAAGTAGTTAATAGTAAAGTCCCTGGTGGTCCAGTGCAGTTACAGGGTTAGTGGTAAAATCCACTGGGCAGTGAACATTTACATTCTACATGGTCAGGCTGCTACTGTCAGTAAAATCCTTGGGGGGCACTCTTTCCCAGTTTAACACCCAACAAAACTGGCCCTGAAGTTCATATTGGGAGATTATTCATTCCTATGCAGAAGAGTTCCTGTTTAAATGTCGCAATCTCCACGACTTGTCTGCTGACTTGTTAGATGAATTCAATTGATATGGAAATAATTACTGTCTAATTAAAAATGACTGCTTTGTGTAATAAGCTTTGTTTACATGTGTGTCGTTTTGCCAAAGTATTTAGAGGTTTTGTAAAAATAACATTGCCCCCACCCCCAAAAAAAAGCTTATCCAAAAATCAAGCCCAAAACCACAGCAAAAACGGCACCGCTCAGAGTCCATGCGCACTCCCACATTACAGACCTGTCTTGTATATATTCATGATATGGCGCAGATATGCTACGAGCCCCACTGTACCTCTATGTGGAGGTTTATTTTTATAGTCAGAGGGAAGGCCACGTGAGCGGCGCTGGACCCAAAAAAGACAAGATGCGGGGGATCGGTAAGTATTTTTGTACACAGCCCCCCACTGCAACACCAATGTACAAATGGAGGCTGCAATAAAAAAATAAAGTGGAGTGCTTCTTTAAAACCATGCCGTATATATGCAGTGAGTGGCTCTCAAACGGTTAAAAAAATAAATAAACATACACACAACTCCTGGACAAATTTTAATTATGTAATGTTAGGTATGGTGATTCATAAAATTTCCCTTCACTTGAATTACATATCGGAGGGACCACTGTGATAAAATAACTGTAAAAAAGGCCACAAAATTGGTTTAGGATAATACAGTCATCCCCCAATATTTAGGGAGCAGGCTGCGGACAAGAAATGGTTGGGATGGCGTACCGTATGATAATTAGTAGTAGGTGGTGGATGAGTGGGGTATTTAACGTCATTCTGTCATCACTTCACAACTATCATAATTATTCTTATTAACCTGATTAACCTCACTGCTCTCAACCTCCATGTAAATTATATTTTCCCATGATTTATATATTAACTGTGAGGATTAACTTACATTTACTTAGAGGAATAAACTGAGGCATTTATTTTTAACTGAAAATTAAATTAGAGATGAGCGAATCGATACAAAACAAATCTATACAAAACAAATTTGGTCAAATTTGGATTCAAATCCCTGCAACTGGCTGCCGGTAGTGAGCGGCGGCCACAATTTTACAGATTAGGAAAGCATCACATGACCCTTTATACCTTGAAGGCAGCCTTCCCAGAGTGCATTGCAGTTGTCCCTCCCTCTAGAACAACCAATCATGAAGGGTATATGTGCATGACACATATCCACTATTAGAAGCCAAACCGGGAAATTTAACTGGTTGGATATAGTTCCAGAAGAGTTGGACACGACCTTACAGGGAAATCAGGGTAATTGCGATTTGCAGGAAATTCATTCAGATCGCATTGAATCAGAAAGCCGATTTGATCAAATTGGACCCCAAACAAATTTTGGGAAAATCACTTATCAGTACTAAAAATTTATAGGTATGGTGATTCATAAAATTTCCCTTCACTTGAATTACATATCGGAGGGACCACTGTGATAAAATAACTGTAAAAAAGGCCACAAAATTGGTTTAGGATAATACAGTCATCCCCCAATATTTAGGGAGCAGGCTGCGGACAAGAAATGGTTGGGATGGCGTACCGTATGATAATTAGTAGTAGGTGGTGGATGAGTGGGGTATTTAACGTCATTCTGTCATCACTTCACAACTATCATAATTATTCTTATTAACCTGATTAACCTCACTGCTCTCAACCTCCATGTAAATTATATTTTCCCATGATTTATATATTAACTGTGAGGATTAACTTACATTTACTTAGAGGAATAAACTGAGGCATTTATTTTTAACTGAAAATTAAATTAGAGATGAGCGAATCGATACAAAACAAATCTATACAAAACAAATTTGGTCAAATTTGGATTCAAATCCCTGCAACTGGCTGCCGGTAGTGAGCGGCGGCCACAATTTTACAGATTAGGAAAGCATCACATGACCCTTTATACCTTGAAGGCAGCCTTCCCAGAGTGCATTGCAGTTGTCCCTCCCTCTAGAACAACCAATCATGAAGGGTATATGTGCATGACACATATCCACTATTAGAAGCCAAACCGGGAAATTTAACTGGTTGGATATAGTTCCAGAAGAGTTGGACACGACCTTACAGGGAAATCAGGGTAATTGCGATTTGCAGGAAATTCATTCAGATCGCATTGAATCAGAAAGCCGATTTGATCAAATTGGACCCCAAACAAATTTTGGGAAAATCACTTATCAGTACTAAAAATTTATAGGTATGGTGATTCATAAAATTTCCCTTCACTTGAATTACATATCGGAGGGACCACTGTGATAAAATAACTGTAAAAAAGGCCACAAAATTGGTTTAGGATAATACAGTCATCCCCCAATATTTAGGGAGCAGGCTGCGGACAAGAAATGGTTGGGATGGCGTACCGTATGATAATTAGTAGTAGGTGGTGGATGAGTGGGGTATTTAACGTCATTCTGTCATCACTTCACAACTATCATAATTATTCTTATTAACCTGATTAACCTCACTGCTCTCAACCTCCATGTAAATTATATTTTCCCAAGATTTATATATTAACTGTGAGGATTAACTTACATTTACTTAGAGGAATAAACTGAGGCATTTATTTTTAACTGAAAATTAAATTAGAGATGAGCGAATCGATACAAAACAAATCTATACAAAACAAATTTGGTCAAATTTGGATTCAAATCCCTGCAACTGGCTGCCGGTAGTGAGCGGCGGCCACAATTTTACAGATTAGGAAAGCATCACATGACCCTTTATACCTTGAAGGCAGCCTTCCCAGAGTGCATTGCAGTTGTCCCTCCCTCTAGAACAACCAATCATGAAGGGTATATGTGCATGACACATATCCACTATTAGAAGCCAAACCGGGAAATTTAACTGGTTGGATATAGTTCCAGAAGAGTTGGACACGACCTTACAGGGAAATCAGGGTAATTGCGATTTGCAGGAAATTCATTCAGATCGCATTGAATCAGAAAGCCGATTTGATCAAATTGGACCCCAAACAAATTTTGGGAAAATCACTTATCAGTACTAAAAATTTATAGGTATGGTGATTCATAAAATTTCCCTTCACTTGAATTACATATCGGAGGGACCACTGTGATAAAATAACTGTAAAAAAGGCCACAAAATTGGTTTAGGATAATACAGTCATCCCCCAATATTTAGGGAGCAGGCTGCGGACAAGAAATGGTTGGGATGGCGTACCATATGATAATTAGTAGGTGGTGGATGAGTGGGGTATTTAACGTCATTCTGTCATCACTTCACAACTATCATAATTATTCTTATTAACCTGATTAACCTCACTGCTCTCAACCTCCATGTAAATTATATTTTCCCATGATTTATATATTAACTGTGAGGATTAACTTACATTTACTTAGAGGAATAAACTGAGGCATTTATTTTTAACTGAAAATTAAATTAGAGATGAGCGAATCGATACAAAACAAATCTATACAAAACAAATTTGGTCAAATTTGGATTCAAATCCCTGCAACTGGCTGCCGGTAGTGAGCGGCGGCCACAATTTTACAGATTAGGAAAGCATCACATGACCCTTTATACCTTGAAGGCAGCCTTCCCAGAGTGCATTGCAGTTATCCCTCCCTCTAGAACAACCAATCATGAAGGGTATATGTGCATGACACATATCCACTATTAGAAGCCAAACCGGGAAATTTAACTGGTTGGATATAGTTCCAGAAGAGTTGGACACGACCTTACAGGGAAATCAGGGTAATTGCGATTTGCAGGAAATTCATTCAGATCGCATTGAATCAGAAAGCCGATTTGATCAAATTGGACCCCAAACAAATTTTGGGAAAATCACTTATCAGTACTAAAAATTTATAGGTATGGTGATTCATAAAATTTCCCTTCACTTGAATTACATATCGGAGGGACCACTGTGATAAAATAACTGTAAAAAAGGCCACAAAATTGGTTTAGGATAATACAGTCATCCCCCAATATTTAGGGAGCAGGCTGCGGACAAGAAATGGTTGGGATGGCGTACCGTATGATAATTAGTAGGTGGTGGATGAGTGGGGTATTTAACGTCATTCTGTCATCACTTCACAACTATCATAATTATTCTTATTAACCTGATTAACCTCACTGCTCTCAACCTCCATGTAAATTATATTTTCCCATGATTTATATATTAACTGTGAGGATTAACTTACATTTACTTAGAGGAATAAACTGAGGCATTTATTTTTAACTGAAAATTAAATTAGAGATGAGCGAATCGATACAAAACAAATCTATACAAAACAAATTTGGTCAAATTTGGATTCAAATCCCTGCAACTGGCTGCCGGTAGTGAGCGGCGGCCACAATTTTACAGATTAGGAAAGCATCACATGACCCTTTATACCTTGAAGGCAGCCTTCCCAGAGTGCATTGCAGTTATCCCTCCCTCTAGAACAACCAATCATGAAGGGTATATGTGCATGACACATATCCACTATTAGAAGCCAAACCGGGAAATTTAACTGGTTGGATATAGTTCCAGAAGAGTTGGACACGACCTTACAGGGAAATCAGGGTAATTGCGATTTGCAGGAAATTCATTCAGATCGCATTGAATCAGAAAGCCGATTTGATCAAATTGGACCCCAAACAAATTTTGGGAAAATCACTTATCAGTACTAAAAATTTATAGAAAATGAAAATAAATAAAATAACAATAATACACATAAAGATACTGAGGAAGGAGCTGAAATTGGTTCTGAAACGCGCTTAGTCAACTACTTACACCTTACCAAATATCTAGAGTGGCATATCTTCTATCTATCACCTGCAAGTGACAATGATACATTTAGATTACAAGTAGGCTAATCCAGTCTATGTGCCATCGGATATCCCGGAAACTACAAACAGTGCCGATATTAGGCACCACAGATCACCACACCACCAACCCAATCTGTGGTACTGCGCATGTGCTTGAACGCACAGGAGCGACATTGAACGCCCGTCATCACAGATCCGCAAGGAATCAGACAGTGCGGACAACAAATGTCATCACACCGGAAGTGGGCAGCAATTGACTGTAAAGTGAACTAACCAATTGTAAACTAACACTATGTTTCTGATGAAGGTTAATATCAAGGGATTTATGCTAATTCTATAGGAAGTCACACCGTAGATGGGAAAGTATATGTGAATCACTATCTGAATTCTCATTATAAATTGTAAACTTTATATACAATGGGTAATCACGGTATAGCCATAAATACCGGAGACAACTCGCCTTTAACACATAGGACACATGTCTTACACATGCCGCTCGAATGTCAGCCACATACCACACATGCTCCACTTAGACGTGCCACACATGCCCCACTCATATGCTAGAAACACCCTGTGCATGTGCCACTCACACTTAGGACACATCCCGCACAAATGCCACTCACATATAGGATAGCTGCACCACTCATACACTGGACCCTTGCTGCACGTGCGCCATTCTAACGCTGTGACATTACATGACTTTACAATTTCTGACGGAGAGAGACATCTCCCGTTCACCCCAAGCCACTCCCACGTTCTTCGCGAGACCACGTCAACATAATGATGGAAAGCCATGCCCCCATCTGACGCTACGGTAGACTCCTCAAGCTTTGTAGATGACAAAATCCAACTCTAAGACCCTTTGTGGCAGACAGAACCCCCTTATCCTCAGGGCCCTTGTGTTAGGTGCATCGGATTCACAGGTGGTATGTTCGCCCTAGGTACAGCACTGAAAGTCTTTCTTAGGCTATGGGCTGTCTATATGACAGGTCTGCCTGAGGACTTAGAAAGAAACGTTCCCTTTATTTATGATTAATAGTGAACACGGCACCTAAATGTTAGAACAGCCGCAGACAGTTTTCTCTAGTCCTGGCCGTAACAATGGGAGTCCAGCTGTCAATCACAGCTGCCCCCAAACGGGTGATCATACAGGCAAAGATCCTGTGCCCACACGATCACCAGGACAAACCGCTACGTCAAACTGTAGATAGGACATAGCAATCAGAACGTAAAGCTACGGAATTTTGGAGGAAGAACGTTTTTGAACTATACTACTTGGACAATAATGAGCATAAAATAGGACAAAATGCCTTTGATTGATTTCAAGGTCCATTTTAGAACCATCATAAGGCAAAGATGCAGTAGAGCTGAATGTGTATTCTGTGTATACTGTATCTGTGGTTTTACCTGTACTACTGTGTATAACTACAGTTCAGATTACACATTATCATGATAAGCTGCACCAAAGACAAACTCAGCTCTGCTACGTGTGACATATTCAGCTTTGTACATCTCAACATTTAAAAAAAAAAAAGAAATAATAGCAAACTTGTGGCTTCTCCAATGAGTTTATTGCATTCAGAATATTCGCTGTGCAGTATTTACAATGCTTTAACGTAACATAGTAAAATGTAAGTACTTCATTTAATGAGTTTAATAAACTGACTTCTTCCACCAGTTTAATACGGAGCATTTTTTAATCCAGGACCAAAATCCATTTTCTAATTACGCCGGTTAAACAAAAATTCAGTGTTTTCTTCAGGAGAATCTATATTTCTACGGCCTTTAATATCATTTACCATGGAAAGATCCTGAAACGGGAAGTGTTGGAAAGTTATAATATTAGTATAATATTAGACCATTAAAATATAAACTAAATAGAGATTTACATTTGTAGCATTTTTTTCTACACATTTAGTGACCAGCAATACGAGTTTTATGTTACCTGCGTTTTCCAGCAAAATACAGCAGAGCAAGCAGAACCCTGTTGTACATTTTTTGTATGTTACCAAGGCCTGATTCACACGAGCGCTGCGCATCTCGGACGTGAAAAAATACAGTTGAAACAAGGGCTGTGTGAACAGCCACATTGAATTACATAGGTCCGTGGGACGGCCGACGTTTCAACGGCCGTCCCACAGACGTTTAACACGTTCGTGTGAATCAGGCCTTATTATAATACCGCCTTTGGATGCAGTTCGCACATATGTTATAAAATTGAATTATTACTCAGTGAAATTCCTTTAATCCTACAGCCTATAATTTAGAAAATCTAGCATTTATTTCCAGCACAGAACTACAGTATATTGTGAAATTTTGTAAGATCAAGAGCAGAAAAAAACAATATGGTACTTTCCTTAATAAAAAAAATTATATTATAGTATCAGATTTTGCGGAAACCTTTAATTTTGGGTTCCCGGCCATCTTAAAGGTTTGTCTACCCTTACAAGTTAGGCTGGGTTCACACGACCTATTTTCAGGCGTAAACGAGGCGTATTATGCCTCGAATTACGCCTGAAAATACGGCTCCAATACGTCGGCAAACATCTGCCCATTCATTTGAATGGGTTTGCCGACGTACTGTGCAGCTGTCAAACGACGACGCGTAAAATGACTGCCTCATCAAAGAAGTGCAGGACACTTCTTTGGACGTAATTTGAGCCGTTTTTCATTGAATTCAATGAAGAACGGCTCAAATTTACGGCCGTCAAAGACACCTCGCATAATGCGAGGAGGAACAATTATGTCTGTAATTTGAGCCATAACGGAGGCTGCCGTGTGAACATACCCTCAGTTTAAGGCATGGATTACACACGCAGATTTGAGGCAGATTTTGGTGCAGTTTGTTGCTCCATTTTGTTCAGCCAAACACAGGAGTGCACATAAAAAAAGGGGATGCTTCCATTTTTTCTTTGTACCTTTCCTTCCTTTCGGATCTGGCAAAAAAAAAAGAACTGCACCAAAAACTACATTAAAATAGTGTGTGTAATCCTGGCCTTTGGATGGAATCACACATGCAGTTGTGCTGCAGTTTTTGATGCAGTTTTTTTTAGCCAAACACAGGAGTGGATACAAAAAAGAGGAGACTTTTCAGTTTTTTCTTTATATTTTTCCTTTTTGGATCTATTCCTGGCTTTGGCCCAAAAAAGTTGATACAGTTTTTGGCTCAGTCATTTTTAAACCAAAGCAAGAAATGGATCCAAAAAGAAGGAAAGGTATAAAGAAAAGACTGATGCCTCTCTTTTCATTTGTGTCTAATCCTGTGTTTGGCTTAAAAATCTGAGCCTAAAACTTCTTAAAAAATACATGTGTGATCATTGCCTAAGGGAATTTTACTTTTCTTCTGTTTGGTGCTGGTGAACATCTTCACATCTTCCAAGGGGAAGTTCTAGACGTAGAAGCATCCTCGATACACACCACCAGCCTTCAGTAGACTGGAATGTGGGAATGCTGATTTCCACAGGAACACAGAGATCTGGAGTGGTATGTAGGCAGTGGTCTAGGGTGCAGCCTACTACAGAAAATAAAAATAATAAAAAATAAAAAAAAATAAATATATATATATATATATATATATATATATATATATTTGGTAGGCTCGAGGGCTCCCCGAAAAACAAATGCAACTCAAATCCTGATTGCTGAGATGTAAGTACACAATAGTGTCTTCTATTCAGTCACTGTTCCTTGGATCATATAGTAATGTTCATTCTGTTTTCCTGGTTCATGAATATAATGCTACACCTACAGAGCTATCAGAAACTCTATGCAAAGCAGCAACAGTGTGCAAAGAAGAGAGAGGGAAGGTCCAATAGCAAAGATGAACCGGTTCCCGACCACCGGCTGTGTATATATGTCTGTAGGAGGGACAACCGCGGTTGGAACTCAATAAACAGGACACACCTTCTTTTGGGCAACTTCTTTACTGCAGAAATAACAATAAATTCTTCTTTATGGAGCAATCCTGAGGTTGAGGACTTTGATCCCGCTGGAAGTCCTCCGGAGGTTGTGCCTGACCCCACGTTGCCGGCTTGGCTAAGGATACGCCGCTGTCAATCACGGCAGGAGCTACCCGCTACTGACAGCCTATCCTAGGGTAATGTCACGATGCGGGGTGTGGACCCACTGGGCCGTACCGCGTAGCGGGGATGGCAGCTGGCCAAACCGGAAGGTACACAGTTCAATGGTTCAGCGAGAGTACCTGAGGCAATAGTAGGCAGTGGCGAGGCGGACACATCCAGAACCAGGCGGTGGGAAGTCGTTCGGTGAGGCGTAGCAGGGTAGCGTAGACTGTAGCACAGCACGGTAGGTAGCATGGCAATAGCACTAGGTAGCACGGAAACAGGATACGGGATACGGAATACAGGAGCAAGGTACACTGGGAGGCTGGAAGACACTGGGAGACCATAAGCAAGACGAACAACGGGAAAACTAACAACGCTCTGGCAAAGGGCAAGAGGGCAGAGCCCTTTTTATAGCCCAGGGCATCCTGGGCCAGATTGCAGTTTTTTGCAAAATGCGCGCACTGGCCCTTTAAGGCCGTGCACGCGCGGGCGCGCGCACCCGCCGGAGACACTTGGAACCCGGAAGAGAGTGCCGGCGCCTGACTGGGGGACGACGCTGCAGGCAGGTAAGCTGTCCATGGCCGTCGGGGTTAACGACCGATCGACGGGCCGTGACCATAGACGTTACAGGTGAGAGTCACACTCTCGGCCCACGGATCGCGTCGTGGGAATCAGCGACTAACGTACCTACTAGCACCGTCACGGGTCCTTGCGGAGCTATCCGCTACCTTTCATGACAACCCTCTCTCTCCTCAGTCGGTAGTCCGCACGGTGGACCCCCTAGGACGCAACTGAACTGGCGGGCTGACGCTAAGGTTTACACGAAATCCAGCTAATAGTCCAACAAGGTCCCGTCAACCCGACCGTTCCTTCTGTCTGCTCCTGTCCCAACAAGATTCATAAACAACAGTTACATGCAAGTATTACATGCAGTGCTTTACTCATAACAGTTCCATGCAAGGGTTACATGCGGTGCTTTACTCATAACAGTTCCATGCAAGGGTTACATGCGGTGCTTTACTCTAAAGGACACACAGAGGCACTGGCGCGGTAAATGAGATTGCAAGTCCTCCTGCCTTTGGGCCTAGCTCAGGATGAGTTGTTGTCCCTTCTGGGAGTAGTCTTTTGTGCTTACGGTGGCGGTAGTTAGAGAGTGACGTCACAGACTAGGACAAGGGCCTGTTCTTTGTGGCGGGACTCTACCTCTGGGTCAGGGGTCTTACACTCTGAGCACGGTACCTGTGGCTGTTGGCACACTCCTTGTGCTCCGGCCGATCCTCTGTCCTTCTCCAGGATTTGCACAGGACAAGGCTGCAGTGGGGAGCCACTTGCTGTCAGGCTCCTGCTTCTTCTCTCTCCCGGCGGCCTTTTTGTCTCTTCTCACTTTCCCTGCTCTTTCTCTTCTTCTCACTCCGGTCCCCTACAGACCTGTTCCTCCTTCTTCCCCTCTCTCTCCGCTCTCCTCCCCTTTCTCCTTCGCGCCACACTCCTGCTCCGCCCCTCCCCCTTGCCGCGCTTTTCCTCCTCCTTCTGGGTCTCGCCGCGCGAGAGTTCGCCCTGCTTGCCGTTGTCCGCAGGCGTCATGGCTGTCGGCAGTGCGGCCGTTGCCATGACGCCCGAGACGCTACTTCGCCGTCGCTGCAGCCACTTCAGCCGCCCGACAAGCCCGTGTCCCTGCGCCGTCCTCCGGAGAGGGGTAAGCAGGGACGCACCCTTACATGTCCAGCGGTCGGTGTACTTACAACCCGCAAGTTTTAGCTTGCTGCCCGAGCGATCAGGTTGCTGAATGTCGCGTCCCCGGCAGTCAGTGACTCCCAGGGACCCTGACGAGAAGATAGAAGCAGCTTTCAATGAGCGCTGTGTATATGAATAGAGGAAGCGGCATCACCGCTGCCTCTATTGGTCCCGGTGGTTATGTGACTGGTCACATGATCGCCATGTGCCATTGCTGGCAAGCTGCTGCATGGTCTTATTAGACCCAGCACAGCCCTATTAGTGACAATAGTCACTATATGAGGGCTGATTTCCCCTGTAACTGGAGCTGCTGTTCAATCATTGTAATCAAGATTTACGGTAGACAAATGATCACAAATAAAAGGGTCTATTTTAGGGTAAAACTATATCATTAGCAGAAAAAAATAGCTAAAAAGTAAAAGTAAAAAAACATATTTATTTTACTATAAGTTTCAAACATTAAGCCTACAAATTCTAAAATAGCAAAAATGATGTGTATAAAATATGTATTAAAAAAAACGAAACCTGCATTTCCTATGAAAAAAACTTTGCAAAAAATCACGTCGTTAGCCCAACAAATAAAAAATGTATATCCGTTTAACTAATGCATGCTAAAAATGGGTAAACGGTATCTGGTCCTAAATGCTCAAAGTAGCCCGGTCCTGAACCGGTTAAACCGACTCCCCTATTATGGTCCTGGGTTTTGCGACCCAGGACAAGAGGGCTGGTGTATGCCCTCTCCCCTGTATATGATAGTTGCCAACATCTGAATTTCTTCCAGGGACACTTAGGGTGTGGCGTCTTTGGTGGGTGTGTCTTATCATGGCGGTGTGGCTTATCTGATGAGGCATGGCATTCCAGAATTTCTGCATACAAATAAACGAACAAAAATGTCTGCACTAGTTTGTCTGACAACTATTTTGGTAGCCAGTATCTCTCTCTGGTTTTCCGGTTGTATACAGGCAGGTGATGTCTCACTTGATTCACTAGGGCTAGGCGATATGTGCTGACCACTACTGGTAGTGTAAAAACCAGTCTAGATATTGTCACACTCTGTGCCCTTGTAGATGGTGCTCAACACTGCCCCCAGTAGTTAGTGCCACACACTTCTCCCTGTAGATAATGCCACATGGCCCTCTGTAGATATTGCCACACACTGCTCCTTGTAGTTATTGCCATGCACTGCTTCCTGTAGATAATTCCACAATGCCCCCTGTAGATAGTGCCACACAGTCCCTTGTAGATAGGGCCACACAGCCCACTGTAGATAGTGCCACACAGCCCCCTGTAGATGGAGCCACAAAGCCCCCTGTAGATAGAGCCACACAGCCCCCCTGTAGATAGAGCCACACAGCCCCCCTGTAGATAGAGCCACACAGCCCCCCGTAGGTGATGCCAGACAGCCCCCTGTAGATAGTGCCACACAGCCCCCTGTAGATAGTGTCACACAGCCCCTCTGTAGATAGAGCAACACAGCCCCCTGTAGATAGAGCCACACAACCCCCCTTTAGATAGAGCCACACAGCCCTCCCTGTAGCTGATGCCACATAGCCCCCCATAGATGACACACAGCCTCCCTGTAGATGATGCCACACAGTCCCCCTATACTTGATGCCACACAAACTCCCTGTAGATGATGCCACACTGCTCCCCTGTACTTGATGCCACACAGCCCCCCTGTGGATGATGCCACACAGCCCCCCTGTAGATGATGCCACACTTTGGCCGGTGATTCCTCTGCTGGAGGAGCCCCTGACGTCACTGTCCATTGACGGTGATATCAGGGGATCCTCCTGGACCAGAATGTGATGTCAGGGGCAACCCCAGAGCAGGAGTCCCAGACAGAGCGCTACTAGCACTCTGCATGGGACTCCAGCTCTGCTCCTGACATCTCTGTCCATAGTCCATAGACATACTGGATAGTTTCCTGCTCTGCCATAGTATTCAATTGTATCCGTGTCCTGAGGACGCAGATACAATTGAATGTAGCAGTTGCCAGGACAAGTCCCGGGACAGTAATTTGCCGGGACTGTCTCTGTTAATTTGGGAGAGTTACCGGCAAATTCGGGACTGTTGGCAAGTATGCATGACCTTTGGGGCAATTCCCTACACATTGTTTACTAACAATGCAGTTCCTCTGTAGAGCCAAGTCCTGCACATGTTCTCATCACAAATTTGAAAGTGGGATGAAACCAACCAGAGCTGGGCACACTTGTTCAAGTGCCTCATAGCTACTGCATGGTTTGCATGTACACCCTCGTAGAGTAGTAACAGATAGAGAAAGAAGAATAACATTTTGCATAACAATGCAGATTCATACTCTATTCAGGGTGGAGAAAGATGGGTGGTAACCCATAAGTGGATTGGACTGGCTTCCAGTGGTGATCCAGCCCCGGAGGTTAAGGGCTTGTCCACACATCATGGATTTGCGGCAGAAAATTTACGCAGCATTTACACATTAACTACCATACAATCAGCACCATTTTATGCGTTTCTACTGCAGAACATACTGCCGATTTTTGCTGCAGTTTTTTGGTGCGTTTTTTTCAAGTGCTGCGTGACGGTGATCTTTCTTATTCCTGTGATGTCATTTCCACCCCCTTTAAGAAATTACGCAGCAAATTATGCAGTACATCAGAAAAATGCAGGAAATCAGTCCACTTTCCACAGCAATAATTGACATACTGCGGAAATAAAATGACGCACGGCAGGTGAATTTTTGGAGTGAATTTTTCCGCAGCGTGTAGATGACATTTGTTAAATTACACCCACTTTGCTGCTACTGTATTCCGCTGCGTATTTTCCGCCTGCAATTCCGGAGAGAAAATACGCAGCAATTCTGTTACGTGTGGACAAGCTCTAAACTAGAACTCTGGAATTTCTAAGTATCCTTTATCCCCTTCCCGACATACTGTATATATAAGGCCAAGATCGGGTGGGGGAGTATGGAGTGGTTTAATTGTTTCTACATAGGACCGCACCTTTTCATACGTCATTCCGAGGTCTTAAGAGAAGGAAACCTTGTGCACGCCATCATTAGCCCCATTGTACCCCTGGGGACGCTACGTGTGTAGCGAAACATGTCGTGGGGACTTCTGTGCTTTTAATTTCCGTTAGGCTAGCAGTTGTACTGTAAATCTCTCAGTGAATTGTCATTGGCACAACGTACCACAGCCAATGTTTGCCATATTAGCGCATCCCTGCACTCACTCCATTTACTGCGGTTACGCTCCTCTACTTACCACATTCTGCTAGCTAACACTGGTTAATTTTAACCCCTTAAGGTCCAAGCCAATTTTTGATTTTTGATTGTAGTTTTTCACTTCCTGCCTTCCAATAGCCATAACGTCTTTATTTTTCCATCAATAGAGTGGTGTGAGGGCTTATATTTTCGGGAGGAGTTTCTATTGGTAGAATTTAAAGTACCATATAATGTACTAGGAAGCTGAAATTTTTTTATTTGCGGGCTGAAATTGGAAAAAACTGCGATTCTTCCATTATTTTTTGGGTTCCGTTTTTACTTCTTTCAGTGTGTGGTAAAAACAACAACTTAACTTTATTCTGTGGCTCAATACGATTACGGTGATATCAAATCTATATAGATTTTTTAACATTTTACTACTTTAAAAAACAAAAAACTTTTTGTTAAAAAAAACAATAGTTTTGTTTCACCACATTCTTAGAGCCATAACTTTTTTATTTTTCAGTGCATTGAGCAGTGTGATGGCTTATTTATTGCGGTACGAGCTGTAGCTTTATGGGCACCATTTGTTGGTACATATGTCTGTTGATCACTTTTTATTACAGTTTTTTTTGCGAGCTAAGGTGACCAAAAAACTGTGATTTTGCCGGTTTACAATTTTTATTTTTTACGGCGTTCACCGTGTGCGTTAAATAATGCTATATTGTAATAGTTCAGACTTTTATGGATGCAGCAATACCAATTTTGTTTACTTTTTTACATTACTTTAGAGGAAAACACAGCCGACACCCGCAGCATATGGAGCACACCATGACGTACCGGTGCGTCCTTGTGCGTCAAGGGGTTAAATATATGTGTTGTATGTCCTAATTGGAATCCTTTTTAATCATACTAATAAAATTTGCATTTTAGTTTAACTCTACACATATATTTGATAGCTGGGAACTTGGGTGTTTGTGTGCTCTGGCAAAATAGTGCTTCTTTGAATGTTTATTGCCCGCCAGCTATCAGGGTCATTCTATAGTCTCTGTGGGGAGTATGGAGTGGGCCCACGACCTGAGCCTGCTCCATATTACGGGCGTGTCCGCTGTATGTAACAGCTGACACTTCAGTGTAACGAGCGGGATCCTGCTCAAGTGGGATCCTGCTAATTTAACTCCTTAGATTCCACGGTCAATAGCGACCGTGGCATCAGAGCGGTTAGAAATTAGGGGGTGGCGCCCTCTGACTTTCCGTTGGCTCCCCATGGCGTGATCGTGGGGTTCCGATGGCTTGCATGGCAGCCTTGGAGCCTCATGAAGGCCCCCAGGTCTACCATTCGACTGTCAGTATGACAATATACTGCAATACATTAATATTGCCGTTTATTGTGAAAGCAATCCAATGAACACTGGTTCAAGTCCTCTACTATTAAAAGAAGTTAAACACAGTTAAATAAAGTTTTTTTGAATATATGTATACATATTGTATACATATTGTAATAGTTCAGACATTTACGGATGCGTAGATACCAGTCATGTTAATATATATATATATATATATATATATTAACATGACTGGTATCTACGCATCCGTAAATGTCTGAACTATTACAATACATTATTTAGACCGCACGTTGAGCGTCGTAAAAAATAAAACCGCCAGGATTGCTGTTTTTTGGTCACTCCATCTCCCACAAAAAATGGAATAAAAAGTTATCAAAAAGTCTCATGTACACCACAATGGCACCAATATAAACTACAGCTCACCGTGCAAAAAATAATCCCTCAAACCACTCAATTAACGGAAAGATCAAAAAAGTTATGGCTCTCAGAATATGGCAACATAACTCAGATTTATTTTTAACTATCAGTTTTTTCTTATAAAAGTAGTAAACATAAAAAAAAACTATATCAATTTGGCGGTTAATGCCGTAAAAACAAAACCCCCCAAAATTTTGAGGAATCCTTGTTTTTTTCCTATTCCATCGCACAAATATTTTTTTCCCAGTTTCCCACTACATTACATGGAACAACAAATTGTGTCGCGAAAATCTACAACTCATCCCCAAAAAATAAGTCCTCATATGGCAATACTGATGAAAAAATAAAAAAGTTTTGAAACGTGGGGAGGAAAAATTGAAAGTGAAAATCCGAAAAATGCCTGCGGCGGGAAAGGGTTAAGGATGATTTAATAATATGAGTATAAAGTGAAGTTCTTGTTCTTGTTGGGTAAAGAGAAAGGAAATGAGAACTCCTATTCGGTTTAAGTGAAATAATAAAATGACACAGAACACCACAACAGCATGTTGATCTGAACCATGTCCTTGTAAAGACAGGAATTTCTCACTAATATTGGCCTCTGGCATTGTCCTCACCATTCACATCATCCATCTAGATGTAGAGGCATTGAGTATGGTCATAATAAATAACAACAGATCATTTATCCATTAGGATTCAGTGTCAGGTTTACAGCCATGCAAGGACACCTGATAAATGCATTTACTTACCTATGATGGATGCTGACAATTCTATATGTAGCAGAATATTTTTTAATATACTGAAATCAAATGTCTATTGTTCACAAACAGATAATCAATAGTTAAATGACAAAAACGTGCTTTATACCACAGTGAGCGATGAGCTGCTGCTAATATAGAGCTCCAGATTTATTGGGATATTGATAAAAGACGGTGACGTCTCCTATCAGCTTCTCCAGCACGCTGCCTGCGGGTCCAACTAATTCACAATGCTGTTTGGAAAACAATCGGGTAATCCATACAAGAAGGATTAGTACATAAGCTGGGAGTGTTGTTTTTATGGAGGTTAGTCAATGGACTGCATGAAGGATGCCCAAATAAAGCCAAAGTAGGGGATGCAGTATCACCCGCTAAACTGCTGCCCAAAGCGGCAAACCAGGGATCGGAGTAAAGGAAACCCCATAGGCTTCCAGTGAATTCTTTCAGCCAATCAGCAGTACGAAGACAATTTGTATGGCACCTTTTCTTGCTCCTGTTGATTGGTTGAGATTGCTGATTTGGGGACATGAAGCCACATTACCATATGGAGTGCTCTTGTTTTTGGCTTAAATATAGGCACTTCAGGAGTGATATACTGAATGCAATTATAGTTATTACTTTAGACAACAGATTGGCACAGGGATGTTCATTTCAATTGAGAAATGCCATCAAAACAATGAAAAGCTCAACAAAATCTAAGGCTATATACACCTTTGAAATCGCTTTTTTATTTTATTTTTTTGTGATCGATAGCAGCTCGATCCTGCGTGTCAGGGATCTGCAGGACCCGCTGACACTGAAACCGTTAGTCCCGATGAACTGACAGGTACAGATTCAGCACTGTATACAAGCTACAAAGCAGCTGTATCTCAAAAAGTAAAAATAATGTTTCATAAAAATGTAGAAAGTGGCACAAAACAAACTGATACACATTTTTATAAAAAAAATAATATATATATATATATATATATATATATATATATATATATATATATATATATATATATATATATATATATATATATTTCAAAGGTGTAAATAACCTTTAAAAGTCAATGGGAACCGTCCAGCAGAGTGTTGTGATTTTTATTATTAACGGAAGCCACAGTGCGGATGTGACCATACACTTTAGATAGCTGACTGCTAAATGCTCGTTTGGTCGAGAGCTTTTCCTTCCAACCCTCATACAAATGCACACTCGATGGCCAAGCTTGCATATGGTCTCTATATCGAGAAGGAAATAAGTTGCTGCAAGACACCTCTGGCGCTAGCCTACGGATGTAGCCATCTTTATTATATTGACTCTGATAACTTGGTGCAGCATGATATCACACAACAAAAGCCATTTAAAAAGTCAAGAAAAAGTTTGCTGACACTATTTAATGCGTTAAAAGTTAAGATAGAGATACATCTGTATCTCCCTGAGAACAAAAGGATCAGGCATGTTGAAATCCAACAGAAAGATCCTTCTCTCCCCTGACATCTGCCATCGGAGGAGAATCTGGACACCCCCATAAACATTAGATGGTTGGCTGGTCCCATAGAAATCTTCGGGTTCTGCCAACAGTCATCTAATGTTTATGGACACCTTAGGGTGCGCTCACATGCGGTGTACTTGCATTGTATCTTTGTATTTTTTCGCTGTGGAAATGCAATGCAAGTACACAGTGGCGGATCATCAGCAACCGCACATTACCGCATGGGCCCCCTCATGCCCGATGGCGTCGCTAGCACCAGAGGGGTCCCCGGTGCTAGCGGGAGCCACATTCATTTGTATCAGAGTCCTCAGGACTCCGATACAAATGAATATTATAGGCTGCATGCCACATTAGGCCTGCAGCCAATAAGGCGTTCGGAAGACTCCCTGCACAGGACGGCATGATGAAGTACTGCATCACGCCGGTCTGCGCATGCGTCTAGTCCGGAGGATTCACATGTGTCCAGCTGGAGCGGCCGACACAGGGCAAGGTAAGTAAAATATATATATTTTTAGGTGGGGGTAGCGCTGTGTATATATTCAAGGAGGGGGGGAGTGCTCCTTTACACTATATACAAGGGGGAGTGCTGGGTGGCCCTATATACAAGGGGGAGGGTAGCGCTGTGTGGGCCTATATACAAGGGGGAGGGTAGCGCTGTGTGGGGCTATATACAAGGGGGAGGGGAGCGCTGTGTGGGCCTGTATACAAGGGGGAGGGGAGCACTGTGTGACACTATATACAAAAGGGGGACTGCTCTGTGACACTTTATACAAGGGGGGAGTGCTCTGTCACACTATATACAAGGAGGGGAGTTCTCAGTTACAATATATATAAGGGGGGAGTGCTGTGTGACCCTATATACAAGGGGGGAGGGGAGCACTGTGTGGCACTTTATACAAAGGGGGGGAGCGCTGTGTGCACTATATGCAAGCGGGGAGCGCTATGTGGCCCTATATACAAGGGGGAGCGCTAAGTGGCCCTATATGCAAGGGGGAGCGCTGAGTGGCCCTTTATACAAAGGGGGAGTGCTGTGTGACACTATATACAAGGGGGGAGCGCTTTGTGACATTATGTACAAAGGGGAGGGCTGTGTAGCACTATATACAAGTGGTATGTGTGTGGCGCTCCTTACATGTGGGGCTCTGTGGCACTATTTACAAGAGGGGGGGCTGTGTGGCGCTCTCTACAGGGGGCTGTATGGCGCTATCTATAGGGGGCTGTGTGTAACACTCTCTACAGGGTTCTGTATGTGGCGCTATCTATGGGACTGTGTAATATCTACAGGGGCTGTGTGTGGCACTATTTACAGGGGGCTGTGTGTATGTGGTGTTTTACAGTGTATGGTATTATTATATTCAGGCGCTCAGTGTTTGGTGCTATTATATTAAGGGGCACAATATGTGGCACCATGATAATTTTATTTTCATTTATAGGTGTAGAAATTGGAAAAGTGAGGAGCCGAAGACATCTGAGTGGCAGATTCTGCAGAAATGGGTCTTGGCCGGGAGAAGTTGTCATGAGCTCTGGACCGGATGGAGAAGAAAAGAGGAAAAAAACTACTAAAATCTGAGACGTCGCCACCTGTGAGTCACTAGATTTATAGAGAATCTGTCACCTCTCCTGACATGTTTATTATAGGAAATCCTTGTATTTCACAAAAAGTCTTTCTGCAGTCCAGGACTGATAGACAATTCCCCTTGTCAGGAGAATGTATCCCTGCACAGTGTGATACTGTCAGTATGTAGGGACACAGCACTGTGACAAGGGGAATCGTAACACCCATTTGTTAATGCTTCCCCTTAAAGGTAG